>NC_064290.1:7240569-7314430 GCF_019186545.1 Solanum stenotomum | reverse complement strand
TAATTAGCGCCACGTGGCATTTTTTGATTGGTTTGGTGGTAGTTGATTAATAGAAAGAAATAGAAAGTAGAAATAGAAAATATTATATAAAATAAAGAAATATTAATTAGCGCCACGTGGCAATTTTTGATTGGAGTGGTAATAGAAAGAAATAGAAAGTAGAAATAGAAAATATTATATAAAAGAAAGAAATAATAGAAAGAAATAGAAAGTAGAAATAGAAAAAATTTTATAAAAGAAAGAAATAATAATTAGCGCCACGTGGCATTTTTTGATTGGTTTGGTGGTAGTTGATTAATAGAAAGAAATAGAAAGTAGAAATAGAAAATATTATATAAAATAAAGAAATATTAATTAGCGCCACGTGGCAATTTTTGATTGGAGTGGTAATAGAAAGAAATAGAAAGTAGAAATAGAAAATATTTTATAAAAGAAAGAAATATTAATTAGCGTCACGTGACATTTTTTGATTGGTTTGGTGGTAGTTGAGGAACCACCACTTCTAAAGTAAGAGATGTATGTATTGTATGTGGGCTGGGAATGATGGAATTTAAGGGAATGGGCTGGGAATGTTTAGAAAGCTGATGGGCTGCTGGAAAGGTCATAAGAGGAGGGCCCAAAAATGGTTTTGTCTCAAATGGGTTTAGGGGGATTTGACTAATAACTAAACGAATTAATGTAAATTAATTAACGAGCTTCTTAAATTTTAACAAAATAAAATAATCGACTTAATTATAAACTAATTAATTTTAAAAATTAACTATAATTTAAGCTAAACTAATTTTTAATAGAATATTTTTAAAATAAAATCTTTTTGAGATGATTTTCAAAAATTCGTGAAATATACCAATTATATCTATAAAACTATATGAAATATATATTATTTATAAATTATGAAAATCGACCAAAATCACTTAAGATGACTTTGCAAAGTATTTGAATTTTATAAAACTAATTATTCTAAATCGTTTGGAAATTAAAAAGCTCGTGAATTAATTCATATCGGGGAGGGTCAAAATTGGGTGTCAACACCTGTATCAGTCAGGTGAATCCACGACGGGAAATTCCAGCTGACTATATTTGAATTATGTGCACAGAGTAGTGTCGCACGTAGTTGCCCTAAATATACCCACCCTACGTTGCAGAGTAGTCTATAATCTCAACTGCTTGCAATTATTTATAATAATTAATTCATTAATCACATAGCTCGTGATACAATTCGTGATTACATTCTTTAGCTTGAGAATCATATATCTTGTGACCTATGCACTTATGAACAATCTGTGGCTGGTTGCTTTCTTTAAATTTATGCAACATGTACACCGCTAACTTCTGAGAGTTCCAACTGTAGACAAATGTAGTTGTGTGAAACATATTGCTTCATTGAAGAGTACTATAACTCTATAGGTTTAGGACTCAACATGAGAGGGTTTATAAAATAGGATAACTTTCTTTCAAGTATCATAGAATCTATAGTGACATTTATCGGAAGAACATTCGAGTTTAGGTCGTGCCTTAAGGGCAAAAGAGGTTTTAGCTTTACATACCTTAATTCGGGACTTACTATCTTACGTCGTCAAACTCCTTTGCTAAAACTTTATCTATAACATAAAATCATAAAATGATAGTATAAGAAACTAATCAAGAGTCACAACAATGCCAAAAACACAATAATGGTTCGCGAGCGACAATCTCAACAATTATCATAGATGAGTGGTGTATCACCACACCCTTCTCTTTCTCTACTTTCCAAGTAGGCTTATGACTTATTTACATGTTCAGTATTACTCCTCGTCCTTTAACCATAAAGAACCAGCCCCCTTAATCATCCACACTTAACATAAAAGTAAAACTCATGGCCTCCGATCACCATCCCACCGGTTCCTTGTTAACGATGTTAAATTCCTTTATAAGCTCATAGTTTAAGTTGGTAGAGAACTAATGCAATAAATTAAAATAATAGGAGTTCACATAACCAGCTACAACATATTCCTAGCGACTTAAGAATTTCATCAAATACTTGGTGAGCGACAAAGTTTCAAGAACTATAATAGTCGCGTTCTCTATACCTCGCCTTTCGTTTTAATGTAATCAGCTTACTTCCCCAATACAATAACATTGACCCCTCATTTGGTCAAAACAACAGCCAACACAACCTTCTACAAACTCCCTCCTCACTAAAACATCAAATACAATCGGTAAAACATGGACTCACGGCTTCCTATCACCGTCCTGTGAGTCCTACCTGCAAATTATACTTAAAGCATCCTTGGAATACTATTTATGAAGATAGAAGAGGATTCATACCTATATATCAAAGAAAAGTAGCCCTTGCCCTTCTTTATTCTCCAAGAACAATACTTTTTCCTTCAAGAAAACATTTAGCTAAGTATATCTATAGGTCTATGGAGAGGAAGACACTTGATTCTTGAAGAAACCAACTTACCTTAAGCTTTGGTGGATTGAAGATGAGAAAAACTTGAAGAATGAAGTTGAAACAAGTCCTTACACGTTCTTAAGTATATGAGAAAGTATATCCCAAACTTCTAATATAAAAACAACAAGTTTGGCTGACTTTCTCTAAAGTGCCACATGTCCGACAGTGATTGGGTAGTGCGCGCGTTTGTCGTAGAATGAACATAACTTTTTACTCTGATATTCGTTTTAACGAGCGATTTATTTTGTTGGAAACTAGACTCAAATACCTTCAATTGGATAGGTAGTAGGCCCTTTAACTCGTTATATATTAGGAGATATGCTCGTTCAAAGTCAGATGAGAAATGAGATCATTTGTAGTATTCCTCCACAATGAACCTTTAAGCTTTAATCTTTTCTTTAATGATCTCTTTGACCTAAAACTTTTGTTTAACCCTTCAAATGACTAAACATAAGGGTTACATGGTATGCTTAACCATTTGCAATGATATACCTCCCCCGATATCACATCTATGCATTGGTGTTTACGAGTCGCAAATGTATTTTAAGTTACGGGGTATTACAAATAAGTCTGTATTTGTATAATTATAAGTGTTTATGACGAAAATATATGTATTTGTATTTGTATATACACTTTTCTCTAGCTAATTGTATACCGAAAATGACTAATTGTATATCGAATTAGATGACAAAAAAAAGGGATGTTTGCTGCGAATTACAATTAAAATAAACTATGGCTATAACATTTAATTTGTATTAATAATTTGTTATTTCATACAATTTTTCCTTTTTTTTATTAAATAAATTATTTTGTAACTTCAAGTTCCAATATTAACCACATTTCAATTATAAAATTGAAAACTGGATATTTGTTAAGTTTCATATTAGGCCCAAAACCTGAATAATAGGCCCGCCCAGTGGTGTGAATCTAATTGACGACCCAAACTACAAACGAAGCCCATATTGCCATAGGCCCATTATGGATTGTCCCCCCAAAACCGTAGCAAAATTCGACCCAGCCCAAACAGTACACGAAACCCTAGCTGCGTCAAACACATGATCCCCACCCCAACCCCACCCCTATATATACATCTCATCTCTGCTAGATTCATCATCGGCTTCTTCTGGTTATTGGTAATGTTTGGTTCTTCTTCTTCTTCCTATTAGCTAAGATTCATTACGGATTCACTTCCTTTAAATTTTTCAGTTTGTTTTTCTTTTTTTCTGTATTCAATTCTTATTATGTGTGTGATGAGGAAGCAATTTTGTGGACTAGAGTTTCTGATCTGGGGATTAGACCCCCCATTTGGTTGAAGACAAACCCTTGGCTGTCTGAGCACACCTTTTTCTTCTTCATCTTCCTATTTTCTCTTTAAATTTTTATTTTTTGAATGATTTTCTCATGCTTTTGCTGAAATTTCAACGATTTGAAGTTGTTTTTGGAAACACCTGTATTTTGGCTTATGATGATAAATTTAAATATCTTAGCGGATTTCAGTGAGATTTAATTATCAATGATCTGATTGTTACACACACTGAAGCCTTTCAAAAACAATTAGTTTGCTCAAAAATTGATTTTGTGATTTTTTTCTTATTTATTGTTTGATAGAAAAGTATGCTGTGATGAGATTAAGCACCATAGGGTGTATAGGGCAGTGGAAGAAGGTTTAAAAGCCTTCTCCGTGAGCTTATTAATTAACGACTTCTCCTTCCACTGAGCATCAATTCTTCTATCTGTTTTTCTCTAATTGGATTGCTTTGGTTAATTAATGCGTCTATTTACCAATTCTGGGGGATTTTCAGTTCCTCTCGGTGTAATGGCTCAGACGCAATATTGCAAGTGGTTATATCCTGATTGATGGACTTGTATATCTGTGCCATATTATCCTGGAAACGCCACTTAAATTTTTTGTTTTAATCAATTTAATTTGTATATGTTTGGGTCACGATCGCTAATGTTAAGATTAATCAACATAATCTATCATTCTGTTGAATGCAATTTTCTTTTAAAAAGTGTGATGAGGAAGCAAATTTGTGGACTAGAGTTTCTGATCTGGGGATTTAGACCCCCATTGGTTGAAGACAAACCCTTGGCTGTCTGAGCACACCTTTTTCTCTTTACATTCAAATTTGTAGTGTTTTGAATTATTTTTGTTATAATTTCAATAATTTTGAAAAAACTTGGTCATTTATATTGTGTTATGATAGTTGAAATATATACTATGGCTTATGATGATAATTCTAATTATCTTAGCGGATTTCAGTGAGATTTAATTATCAATGATCTGATTTTGTTACACACACTGAGGCCCTTCAATTTTTTTACATAAAATTCATTAGCAAACATGTTTGGATTTTGTTTAATTGGAAAAAGATGATATAATAATAATAATGCGTCTATTACCAATTCTGGGGGATAGTTAGTTCCTCTTGGCATAATGGCTCAGACGCAATATTGTGAGTGGTTATATCCTGATTGATGGACTTGTTATACTAGTGCCATATTATCCTGGAAACGCCACTTATATTTCTCAAATCAAGTTTTTGATGAACATATAACGCAATATATTTATTCCTTCTGATACGAATAATGGAGCTATAGAAAATGACAAATTTTAATTTGAATTTGAAATCATGTTATTTTTAACAAAGAACAATATGGACATTTACACTTGGGAGGGTTCATGGTACTAAATTTTACCAGTATCAAGAACTTGACTTTCACAAGTGAATCTTTTTTTATGGCATGTTGACAACAACTGAAAAGTAATAGAAATATGTACTCGTATGATAATGTAGGCTTAAGCAGCTATTCTAGGATTTTGTAGAGTTCGGAATCAAAAGGGCAACAATTTTTTTTAAAAAGGCAACTCAATTAATTATAAAATCAAAAGGACAATAATTTTTAACGCAGTGTAAATTAGATTTTCTAAAATGAGGCTCAAATTCCAATGGGCCTTACAAGGCTTCAACCAATAAGCCTTACAAGGCTCAACTGCTAATGAGTTATTTAAAAAAAAAAATCTTATTTTATTTTCTTGTTTGTTAAAGGTCTAATAATAATACATAGTTGTTGATATGATGCATAAAGATAGTTTAGACCTTATTGCTAGCCATTACTTTGTGGCTTTTCAAACAAACTAAACTCAATAGTTTAGACCTTATTTACTACTTGGTTGATATTTATTTTTCTTCAACTTTTTTTATGTGAAATTATAATTTGATTTATTCACTATCAGAATGATAAAATTCAGTCTTCTCTAGTCATACTTTATTTTGGTGAAAATGCCCTAGTTTAAAACATGAGAAAAATTATACTTCATATCAAGGTAAAAAAAATATATATATATACTCTTTAAATAATTTATAGAATATCTTATTTATATTAAATTATATGTTAATGATTTACATCTTATTCGAGGATGATATGTCACAAAATCAAAATGATGGTGAAGTTGGACCCTCACAACAATATGAATGTTGTTATAATCGACAAATTTTCAATTTTGACATTTATAAAATATTAATAGAATTCAGTAATAAATATAATTTTGCAGGAGATCAACAACCCTCGAAGAACAACAAGGCCACACGTACCCACCACCTGTGGAACCGGTAGACATAAACAACAACCGCATCAAGAAAGACGATAATCTCTAGAAGTGTTGTCTTTTATATTTTTTATCATATCCCTTATATGTTCTATCATTTTTTTACAAATTATATATAAAATTGAAGTTTTGAACTCCAACATATATGCATGGTTCATGTTTACTATAAATATTAAAATGTTGTGTTTTTTTTTACCTTGATATGAAGTATAATTTTTCTCATGTTTTCAACATATTCATCAATAGGGCATTTCCACCAAAATATAGTATGACTAGAGACAGTGGCGGATCCAGGATTTCAAGGTTGTGGGTGCTCCCTTAGCTATAGTGGCGGATCGAAAATTTCGACTTAGGAGTGTCAAAATATAAAGAAGTAAAATCGTGTAGAAGTTAAGGAGTGTCAATATATATATATATATATATATATATATATATATTATTTTTAATTGTTTTTACCTAACTACACGTAC
This sequence comes from Solanum stenotomum, assembly GCF_019186545.1. Taxonomy (NCBI): domain Eukaryota; kingdom Viridiplantae; phylum Streptophyta; class Magnoliopsida; order Solanales; family Solanaceae; genus Solanum; species Solanum stenotomum. Next base: position 7,307,913 of record NC_064290.1, on the reverse strand, counting down.
AGTATAATCTTCCGACAAAAAATTGTCGGTCGACACCCCTCGAGTATATATGGCTCCGTTATTGCTTAGCTATCAATCACTAATATAAGTGCACAAATTTAACAATTGTTATAAAAAAGGACAATCATATTTAAGCACGATAATAAAAAAAAAATTAAAGAAGAAAAATTACAATAAAAATTATCTTGGATAAAAAAAAAATGCTAGAAAAGGCCACTAGCGAAAGAGAAAAATTAATAATTTGCATGGGAGAAAAAAATAAAATGAAGTCCAATTAGAATCAATAAGTAAGAGAAGAGCTAATTTTTAAACTAAAAATAATGTCTTTGGAGGGAATCGAACCTCTGGCAAGAAATAAAAAGAAAGAAAGACCTCGAGCACCCACAATAAACCACCACGCCAATTAAGTCATTGTTCCTATGGGTGCTCTCTAATAAAATATATACAATTCTTTTTTCTTTCTATATAAATATATATAATTCGATACGAGATTAATGGGTGCTTGAGCACCCATATAGGACCATGTAGGTCCGCCCCTGACTAGAGAAGACTGAATTTTATTATTCTGCAAGTGAATAAGTCAAATTATAATTTCACATAAAAAAAGGTTGAAGAAAAAAAAATATCAACTAAGTAGTAAATAAGGTCTAAACTATTGGGTTTAGTTCGTTTGAAAAGCCACAAAATAATGGCTAGCAATAAGGTCTAAACTATCTTTATGCATCATATCAACAACTATGTATTATTATTATTATTAAACTTTTAACAAACAAGAAAATAAATGATTTTTTTTTAAAATAACCACCCTGCAAGGCTCATTGGCGGCTGAGCCTTGTAAGGCTCAATGGAATTTGAGACTCGTTTTAGAAAACCTGATTTACACGGCGTTAAAAATTATTTCCCTTTTGGTTTCATAATTAATTGAGTTGCCCTTTTGAAATTTTTGAAAAAAATTGTTGCCTTTTAGTTCCGGACTCGAATTTTGTGATTTCAAATTTAAAAATTGAACAGTTAAATAAGCTTAAGTGATTTCAACTTAACTTAGTGCAAAGCATCTACTACTCCCAGAACAATATATTTCACATTTTTGATGATTTGCCTCGACATGTCAGAGTACAACTACATGTGGATAATATGGGATTTCATTCTCAAAGTTAGGAATGCTTGTAAATGTTAGCAGCTCCCTGTGTACACCTTTTTTTTTGTTTTAGAAGGATGAATAAAAAGCGCCAAAAAATTATATACTATAACAAAATGCTGGTACTGGAAAACTGTCATTATAGCTATCTGTTGGTAAAACTTGCAACCGTGCAAAATCTCAAATCTGTGAAATGGATGAGTAACTGGAAACTACAAGGGAAACCTGGTATTGAAGATGTTGACTCAGAGTTAAGCCTTCCTCACCTTCTTCACTTTGATCTTGATCACCAGTCACATGATCCCTCAAACCAAAGTTGTTCCTCCCACCTTCAAACATTTGAATCCGTTTTTGAGCATCAGTTAGGATTAGATATCTCCCATATCACCCAAGAAAAGCACGAATAACTATGAGGCCTAAAAGATTGTGGCTTTACAATGGACATACAAAATCAATCAAATCAAGAATGTGTACAACAGGAAATATGTAAAGAAGTGGTGCTCTACTAACACAGAGATGGTATAGTGACCGAGAGAAGTTGGAGTGAGATAAAATGAGTTGGGGCAAATTTTTGTACTATCTATATTCAAGTCACTGTTCAAGAATTTAAAGAATCTTTCAATCTGGCTTACCATCCTCTCCCCAGGGAATTTTGCAAAAACAATGATTCCCCATTTCCGACAGCAGTAGGACAGATCAGAGTTGAATGCATGACCTCAGCTTCTAAACGTAACAAACTTGTATGACTTCTCTAAAATACATGAAAGAAAAGGCATTTGAATCTGAGCCAATGATGTTATTTCTTAATTGATGTATAAATGCCAGATATTATTGCCACCCCTGCGACTGCAACTCCGAGTGTTGACAATATTCTTGTGACAGAGATGGCAGGTTTCTGTGAAGGAATTGTGAGTAGTTCATTAACCTGTGGCAGCGGATTATAAACAAAAAATCATCAATAAATAGGTAAGAGGTTCTAATTCAACATGTGAGACTAAATATGCAGATAGGTACTGCTCCAAATGCTTTGCAATGTACAGGAGAAAGCATTAGTTCTATCTACATTTGCAACAACTTTTATTCACCTCAATGGGTTGTTTCCAGTTCTTCTTGATTCCTGGAAGGTGACCCTTCCCAACGACTGCTACAACAGAGTTGTGTTCACCGGCAACTCTTAGTAATGTTGATGACATGAACCTGTAGAAGGACAGATTGAGGCAGATTTCTAACATTTGTAATACAGTATTTAGAATATCATCAAAAGTCAAAATAAGTGTCAGGTTCATTGTAATCCTTCAAAGATTCTGACTTAAATGCCAGGAAGACCAAAATTACCATAAATCTCCTGTATTTGACTAGGGAAATAGTACCATTTGAAGCAAATGAACAGTAGACTGAGAGCTTATTTGCAATTACAAAAGCTCACAGTTAAATACTAGTAAATTGATGCGATGAAAAACTGATAAGCTGGTAAACACATCATGACATATTTCATTTAATACTGGACCGTCTCACCCCAGAACCTACTCCTTGATAGTGGTGCATGGAATCCATCATTATGTGATAAAAATTTGATACAAGAAGTCTGTCTTTTCCACTTGGCAAATTATTGACTTGACACTGCTTACACTTAACGGCAACATAGGAAGGATTTCCTATTTTTATTGAATCAGCGTGTTAATTCAATCGACTAACTCAGCATACTTTCTCACGCTAATTTCTACTCTACCTTCCCGGGGTGTTTCTTGCCCCCAAAATGGAAATTCTTCCTAAGCCTGAGGAAGTACTATAAAATGCTTGTGAACAAATGATATGATATGGAATAACTGACAACTATACCTACACATTGAGATCAAGAACTGCTTGAGAAAGTTCTCCTAGTTCTCCTCATCAATTTTTTTTTAAAAAGCACCACTGCAAAATATGGAGAATACTCTGATACCTGTTGCACTTGTTGAGTACCAAATATTAAGGTATCCTTTTACTCCTATTCACACTTCCTTTTCCCATCGACCTTTGCAGAGCAACTAACGCCAATCTGATATAACACTCTTCAGGAATTAATGACAAGTGTCTGGTTTTAGATATAAGCCAGTTAAATAAACCAAGTATTGCATGAAACTAAGGCAGGCAGCATAACAAATTTTGACCGTACAGACAAAAGGAGATAGAGTGGGGAAGAGAGGTAGGGCCAGAAGAGAATTTTAATCACAAGCACAGTGGGATCACTGGGATGTATGTAAGTTAATAGACACTTACAGATCTCGCTCATGAACTAGGGTAGTCCAAAGAGTGGGGAAGCGCTTGCTCATTTCCTGAATTACAAGAGTCAACATATCGACATCATCCATTTCCTTCAGCTGCTCAACAGCAGAAGTTCAATACCATGTAAGTAACATCCGATATTTTTCACAAATACAATATGCAGAGACGGGCAACCCCAAAGAGTATTATCCAAGGATCCCTACCATCTTGTTGAGATCTTCCGTCTTTGGTAAAAATAATGCTTGGAATAACAAGGAGGACAAGAATTTTGTTTTGTGCCAAAGCGGCATTGTTGCCCATGTTCTTCGCAATGTTATCTGTTCAAAAGATTGGTAACATTTGAAAGGTTAACAACAACATTCCCAGTGAAATCCCACAAGTGGGGTTTGAAAGATACATGTCAAAGGCATGAATAAATATTTTTAACAAAATGTTTATTTGCTTAAATTCCTTATAATTATGTATATACAAACGTTTTCTTGTAATTGTAATTTTTCCTTCTAGTAATTATAATTTAGTACACTTAGTACGAATATACATCGTGTTTCTAAAACTAAAAATATAACCTAGTAAAAAGGGGAATATTATTCATGCTAATAATGGTGTAGGATTCCATAGTATAAAGGGTGCAAGCAGTTGATTTTAAAATACAATGAGCATGTCTATAATCGAGTCGTATTATAGGGTTGAAAAAAATATCAAAGCATGTTTTTTTTTTTTCTGTTTATCTTTCTTTTTGGTCAATGTTGAATTTGATTTATTATGCGGAAGCAATTGATAGATAAGAAATTACATCGAAAATGCTTCCAAAATATGTTTAGAATATAATTACAAAGACAAGTAATTTTACAAGTCTTGATTGAAGAAAATGTTTAGACTCCACAAATAGTAAGTATGGTAAAGAAGCAATATATAAGAAACAATAACGAACATATCTTGCAGTCTTTGGAAAAGCCAAATTATTGAGTTGGATAGCACGCATTATAAAACTTAACATAAACTAGAATTTGGGACACAAATGATTTGTTGGAGAAAGCAGTTAGGAGAGATCCTGGTAGTAATTAAGGTGTTGGGGATTTATTCATGGAAGAGATTATGCACCTTTTGCAGTTAATCAGTCTAGTACAAAAACAAAATATTATATGAAACTAATTTAATTGTTTTCCAATTGAATTATCCACGGCAAGAGACCAGGTGACATAATGGAGCAATTCAGACTTTATTTTAGTTCTGATATTCACTAAAAATAAAAATTAAAACATCATTTTTATCATGATCACTATGTATATGTTATAAGTTTTAATATAAAATCATTCATCCATCAGAGAATGCTATACATAGAACAAACCAGAAATTTAACTCAACATCTTAAAATGCTTGAATTATCCAAAGCATCTTACTTGCACAGGACGGTCACCAAGTATCACCTTTCCCCCATACTTCATTGCTTCTTCATAGGCCACACGAAACTCACCTCCAGGTACAACCTCAAGCTGGTTAGCAACCTAAAACATGAAGGAAATCCAACTAACAATCCATATGCCACCAAAAAGGGGAACCAAGAGACGGGGGAACAAGAGATGAAAGGCACTATTAGTTTAGGAAGTAAAGTAGAATTTCAAAACTATGTATAATACATGTAGAGGCTAATGATACCTTAGTAATTAACCAGCTATAGAGTATCTCAAATGGATTTTGATTTTTCTTCCACATATCCATCATATCCCCCATAGTTGGTACCTGGCACAATTAGGATGGGAACATTAGAAGTTAAATCCAAAGAGGTGAAAGATGAAGACCAGCAATATCATCTCAGACTGCACAGTGATTTGGGGAAACAAGGTTAAATTAGGAGGTATGGCTGATCTCATTGTATCCTTGATGCCTAAAGGTATGGCAGCAGCACCCATCCTAAGCTTTCTATTCTCCTGATCCTATATAAGGGACTATCTGATTTAAAGGGGATTCATATTTTGCAATTCCAGGAAAAGAGTCGCACCACATAAGAATTTGAAAAAAGAAACTGTCCTCTACTTCAGTCCCCAGACGATAAAATTCCTTTCATTGTCTACTGGCATTTACACAAATCAGTTTTAGCTTTATTAAATCATAGTATATACTACCGACCGGACCTCTTAGTTCTTCTATGCAGTATTTCTATCACTTTATTTACCGAAACCATGGAAATTGATCCTTTATATGAGTCGATCCCATCCATAAACCTTTGCACATCCCCAACAATAAAATGAGTTTTACAAGAGAGCTCACCCTAAAGTTTTCTATTTTGCCACATATCAATTCTGTTTCCATACACCTATCCTATAGGAACATGACACTGACTTTAAACAAATATTAGGATCCTATTTCGCATGTACCACTCTTCTCCATAACATTCTTCCTTCGTATATCTCCATCATCACTACCACTTGAACAGACGAACTTGTGGTTGGCTTTTATATTACTGATCCAAGTTCCCCTTTATTCTTATCGTGGGGTATAACCAACTTAGTCCAAAAATAAATTGGACATATTGAACTTGAGTTATGTCACTTCTTTAACTCTTAAACAGTATAAGAGTATCTTTATTATTTTAATAAATCAAGTTCATCTACTTAATAAAACACCAAAATTGTATCAAAGGTACTACATATAATCTTGTGACAAATATACTAGGTGATTTTTCCCCATCTATCTAAGCATTGGTGGGTAGAGTTACCCAATACCTATGTAGGTGGGAGGTAGTGGGCACCAGGTGGAATAGTCGAGGTGTGTGAACCTTGGCCCAAACACCACTGTTATATATCAAAATGTATTGCATACAACTGATTATTTCAACCATAATTATCAAATCAATACACAACAGCATCCTCTCTTTACACCCGAAAAAAAATACATGCAACAAATAATCTGTGAAAAGTACATAAATAGCTTTCTCCTTGCTACTTTCAGGCAATCCCAAGCTGGTTGTCTTGTCATCATTCTCAGCATCACCCAAGCCATAACAAACAAAGGTGGTGCAAGACTCCAGACTGTGTTGTATACTTGCAATGAAATAACAAACACTGAGTATCCTCCCTGTTTGGCTGTTCCTATAGAAACAACACCAACTGACCATAGCTCTCCTCCTCTTTCTTAAACTATCATCATTAATATTTCACTATGGGCACCAAGTAAAGAAAGCTATTCTTTTCGGTGCTTCATTATTCCATACTTTCTTCAAAACCTCCCTCCTATCCTCAGTACCTATTAGGAGTAACTCCTTAAACTACAAACTTACCATAAATGACTTTTCCCCTCTTCCCCTCCATGCCATCCTATTTTTGACTTCCATCATTTATAGGCCACTTGTACAATGTGTGATGAAATTCCTCATCACCTCCCATTCCCAGTATTTGAAGCGTCACCAGACAATGCTTTGACTCAAATAAGAGGTTTAACTAGAAATTCTATGGTACACAGAAAGGTTTAACCGAGAAGAACTCAGTTTCCTATTTTTGAATTTTGGACCTTGATTAACTTTCTAACAGATTTTTTCTTTTCATCTAAAAATAAAAAGGATTCCCAATTATGACTAAACAGTAGTTCTTGAAGCACCAGAGCACAATAAAGATAGACAACCAAAGCACGTTCCTTGCAATGAGAAAGCAAAAAATTGGACTGAATGATAGAGAGAAGACAAAAAGTACCCAAAGCGCATTACCAGTCTGTGTTAAACTGAAAACTAGTAAAATTTCAAGAAGAAAAACAAATAACATAGAAAACTTCTCTATATGGTACAAGAAAACTGAGAATATAGAAATTCTATGTTTTGCTCTGTCCAAGAGCAACTCTTTCATAAAGTTATCTGGAGAAGGATAAAGATATATGTCAGAGATGAAAGTCCAACCTTTGAATTATGAGGTATAAGTACAGCCACACGACCTGAGCATATCTCCAAGAAAACAGCCTATCATCAATAATCCAGAATCAACAAAAAACTCGAGCATGGAACTTGGTAGCGTAAGAGAGGAGGTAATAGGTAGATAAAGTAGTCTGCTACCAATAAATACAAAGTCAGAAGAAGCACCTGGGGTTTCAAGAAATTGATCACCGCTTGGACTTCTTGGCAGGATTCCTGGGATCATGCATGGAAAACTTAAAGTGATTATACAACCCTCTATATAACTCATTCTGTTCTTTTAAGTTTTCTTTTTCCTAAGTGAAGATAACTCTTTATGTTCTATAAAAACTCTTCCTTTAATATGATTTGATTGATAAAACAAAATTGCCTTAAATCATCACGACTCACGATAATAGGATGCAAGCTAATAATTGATTTATATTAATTTCATTTCTAACTTCTGGGAATTTGCACAAAAAAAAAGAAGAAGAAGTCAAATTCACAGAAATATTCCAAGCCTCAATATAGTTTTCTCTTACAAATTCTATATCCATCATACATAAAACATACGGAAGAAAAACTCGAAAATTTACCGCAGAAACGTGAGCTGTCCCAATAACATATACATCGCATATACCTCCCTCAGCAGAAGATTCACAGGTGAGTGTAATTACATTCCTCGAAAGTTCCTCCGGTAAAACTTTCCTTTCGTACGATTGACTCTGATTTTCTTCATTCACCTCATCAGGCTCTCGCTCTTCCACTACACTCTCATTAGAACCTTCTGAATTAGAACTAGCACCTCCACCATGAACCCGAACAAATTCCTCGAATCCGGGCGCCTCATGCCGATCCCAATCCATTTCCGCCGGCGTTAAGCGGTCGGGTACGGCGGAGAGACTTTTGAGGTTTGAGGTAATTGAGAATGAATCGTGGCGGAGGTTTACGACGGAGAATGGGACGGCGAGAAATTTCGCGGTTGAAAACCGAAGGCGGGAATCGCCGATGAATGAGTGGAATCGTTTTGAGTCGGACGAGTTGAGAAAGGTGAGTGTTCGAGTTAATCGATTCATTGAGCTTTTTTGGTTGTGCAAAAATGAAACCTGGTTCTGTTTGGATGCTAGTAAGACTCCGGTTTGTATTTATATGTCATTATTTTAGAGTATATAATCTCTTAAGAAATTAAGTAAATTTGTTCATATATCCTTATTAAATATTTTATTAAAATTAAGTTTACAATTAATGAACATGAATTAATTTACTTTGATTAACTAATTTGATCAGTGAAAATAAATTAATTACTTAATTTTTCTATATTGACAAATTTATACTTTTAAAGCTAATAATTTTCAAAGGGTAAAATCAAAAGAATTGTATATTATTTATGCATTGATTTTGTAAAGTGAGAAACATTAAAGACCATCTATTTTTAGTAAAGACGACATATAAATTGAAACGAAGAGAGTAACTTATAAGTCAAAAGTTAAAAATCATGAGTAGAAGATATATTATTTTTTACTTTTGACTTATTTTTAAACTTTTTGGCCAAAAAGTGAGTATTTAAAAACACATTTTAATCTTTCCAAACATCTCCAAAATTTAAAAAGTACTTAAAAGTCAAAAACACATAAAAATAAGCTAATTCAAATGGACACAAAACCTTACTTGAGATTTTATTGTGCTTACTTGTACAATTGAGATTTGTTATTGTATAACTTACCTAAATCCCATAGTATAAGACCCTAAATTACATTATATCCCTACTCTTTTCTATTTTACAAAAATCCCTTAAAAATCAGACATTCGGATACATTAGTTTCCTCCGAATACATTATATATGATACATCATAAACTTGTTTGTTGCACTTAATATGGAATTGCCAAAAAAAAAAAGTGCTTAGGAGTAAGTTACAATTTAATCTCGAATCACTAACTCAATTAATTGGTTACTTACACTTTCACCTTATTGATAAAAACTCTATTCACCACCTTATAATCCCCTCCTACATTAGAGTACACATTGATCGATTTAGTCCGATTTTTTATATTATGAGCAAACTATATCGATTTTATGGCTGGCGGATAAAAAAGAAAAATGAAGTGAGACAAACAGCTCTATTAATTGTTCTAGTTGCAGACACCTTTTCGAGATAATGAGATAAAATTATGCCTCTAAATCCATATTGTACAACAGTTACATGTTCCAAAATTGTGGCCATTCTCAAAAAGAAGTTGCCATTAATCTTTAACTAAGTTTCCTCTAGACATTTGGAGCATCCACATCTGAAACCATAGTCTGCGAGTAATGCCTGTCTCTCTTCAAAAGGAAGGTCCTCGTCGATATATGAAATAGTTATCTGCAGATATCAACACCTCGGAGCTTATTAACCAGTGACTCTGCAAGTAAATTCTCCGAAGCACAATGAATTTGTAACTATAAACACAAGTTAAGAGCTTACCTCTTCTCCTTTGGCAATTGGTTGAAGAGCAATAATGGTTGCTTGGCCATCTCGATCCTAATAATGCAGTATCAAACGTTCAGAATCGTCTTATAAATATGTTTCACAATTTATGAAGAATATATTACTGAGCATGATTAAATGCTCAGGGTTAAGAATTTGAAGCTGGTTTAAAGCATAGTTTATAAATATCCAGCCAGATTTCACAAAATAAAAGATAAACTAAAGGTTTCTTCAAAGTATTATATATGTAAGAATAACAACTTCCATTCCAGTGCAATTTCCTTCGGGTGTGTTTCCAGATAATGATTTGTCCATAAGTTCTCTACTTTCAAGAATGTCGGAGACAACATTGAAACAGGGGCAATTAGAGCCCCTAACCAAGTTGCAACGCCATACCTACCTGCAGAGAACTCACTACACTAGTCATTTATCTGCTTTACAGGTTTCATTCATTGCCTGAAATCAAGTCTTATCTTGCACTTCTAGTTCTTTCTTCCTATTTGAGAGGTTATTCCATTCAGAGAAAAGAATAAGAAAGTAAGAATTTGCAGATATCCGAACATACCTCTTCTCGCTTAAAAGCTTTTGCATTAGGTCTGCAGGAATGGTTCATACAGCTTTGCAAGGGGAAAAATGCAGTACCTTTTATCAAAGATTGGTTGTGATTATGATTCGGATATATACACATAAAACTAGGTAGAACCAGAATTGGAAAAGTAAAGAGACACCACTTAGATGCACAACTTTTTTTTTAAAATCCCCAGCAGCTACTTATGTCCTTTCCAAGAACTAATTATTCTAAATAAAGCAATGAATATTGTACAACACTTCCAAATCAATAAAACAGAGAAAATCGGGTTTCATATTCTTTAGCACTACAGAAGGTAGCAAAGATGTGCCATTGTATTAAACATGCCTTGTCAATTTCTGCATTAGTTGAAATGCTAGCAGCAAAAATTTACCCCTTCTGAAAGACGAACTTCTAAGATTGTCTATAAAGGAGAACTGTCTCTTGCAGAATTTGAAAGCAATGCACTACTCAACAACCAATGAAGTTCAGAGAAAATGCATCCTATCAGCTAAATGCTAGAGCCACATGCAAAGTCCCCAGCCATGATGTCTCCTTTTTAAATAGAACTCAGAAATTTTAAGCTTGTAGTCACAGATATCTCTAATTGTATATTGTCTCCACCCCTAACACCATATATCTACTGCCAACTACAACTTTGTCTTAAGAAACCTTGAACCTGGTGTGGGGTGTGTGTGTGTGTGTGTGTGTGTGTGTAGGAGTTTAGATCACCCTTGATATTCACGTCACACATCATAGTATACCTTGACAACAAATTGAATAGTCATCACCAAGAGCATCCAGGATAGGCTTTGTGGTTTGCTCAACCTCTCCCTGCCAATTTATCATAAAAGTAATGATGTCAAATTTCTGCATGCTAGCAAGCTTCACAAGCACATAGAGGAATCGGTTTTAACCTTTTCAGAGAGAGGAAGATCATCAATATACAGAAAGTAATCCTCCACTGGTGACTCTACCACCAAATCACTATTAACAAGCAAGGGTTTTAATAAGATCACAGCAGCAACATATAATATAAAAATAAACTAAGAACAGAATAAAATAAAGTATAAATATGCAGCATGCCAGGGGAAATGTACAAGTCAAAAATCAAATGCGCCAAGCTCATCATCCATTATTTAGGCCATTCCAAAATAATGGCCACTTTTGAGAAGGAGCAAATTATCAATACCAAAATATTATCTGCAGATGGCTCCTATGCTTCTCACCCCTGCTTTAAATTGTTCTAGCCCTAGTGATTTCAAAGAATATGTTATGCAACAAGGAACTCTCGTAGTAAATTTGCCAACTCAAATTAGGACATCCATTTGGGAAGAGGTAAAATTTTATTTTGCATGCGATATGCAGAAGAAGGCAAAAGATCATCAGATTTATTGCACGCATGCTGGAAATAAAACTAAGGTAGTTTATCTATCATATACTTACAGGTTATTCAGCTCAAACATGCCAATGATATTGCCATATATTTCAAGTGAGAACACTGGTAAGAGTCAAGGATTCCATCTTGACCAACATAGATACCGAAAATTACTACAGATAAGAGGAGCAGTCAAATGATTCACAAGTAATTAGGATACATGGCTGGCATTCCTCATCAAAGATAGCCTCCTTGAGGAGCTGCAGAGACTGGATAATTCAAATTGATAAATTAAATTGCAGTATAGAAATCTAAGAAGCATGACCAATGAAATGCAGATAAATATAAAACAAAATACACAGGTATGGAGGTTCATGTATAAAGCAGCAAGAGAGCACATAATTTTGACAAATGCACTTAAACTTAACTCCTAAGCAAGACTTATACAACATAGTGTTTTCTTCCAATTGTCTCGCTACATTATGACCATGTGCTTTTATTTTTTTTTGGAATGCAATTGAGTAATAGTTTCAGATTAGGCGATGACACATTGTACTCCAGGCAACATCAGAACAGCATTGATTCTTAGGAGAAAACTGATGATGCATGAGATAATCAAATTGGAAATTCATTAATGTGGTTTTAGCTTTTGATTATTTACACTTTATATCTTGCACATTTAATTTGATCGAGATTTGTAGTATGCAACTTTCACATCAATTACAGTAGGAATAGTAGGCTCCATTATCTTCTGGGAGAAAAAACCAATATACTCTTAACATGTAAATAACGATTAGGGGAAAAGGTTCTTCCTGCTCGAAACTGGTCTGTGAAGACCAAATATGGAAGAGATCTTATAAAAAAGGAGAGTTGCGACACGTTCATCTGTTTCAGCCAAAATAGAAGAGAAGTAGACCCTATTTTGATCTAATAATAGAGTCAACTTGCCTCCCTCAAGGAGAGTAATTTAACAATTTTAACTGATGATTGATGACTGGTGAAAAAACTACGCCGATGCAGCTGAAGCTGACAAATTAGAGATACTTCAGCAGATTGAAGTGATGGTGGAAAACGCAAGCAGGTTACATCGGGACCAAGGAGGATTACCGTTAATGCCAGCTCCTTCATTTGCATTCTAAATGAAGCTTCATCGGAACCATCAACATCAGCTGGCAAAGCAATGCTATCCCACCACCTATACAAAAAGTCACTTCAAACTACAAGAGAAACTTGACTAGTAGAATAATCATGCATCAGCCTGGCACAGACACCTGATACTCCTCATAGGAAGATTTTACTATTTCACAAAAAAGAAAATTAAAAAAATTCAGTTTTAGAAAGTTGAGCTCTGAGTAATATTTATATTGTATTTAAATTTGTCATGCTTGAAACACAACTACACCAAAAAAATTCAAGTTATTTGTTATAGGGGAAAATGCAGGAACCTTAAAACACAATCTTGGAGCTTATAGGCTCATCACTGTTATTATCCTTCAAGGAAGCATTGCAGCATGTTTGGAAGGCCTTCTATGTTGATTCATGTTGTTCCTCTAATTTAATTTTAAATTTTTTTATCTTTTTGGTAAGGTAAGTTTGTATATATGTATCAGCATCAAGTGTATGTTGTATAGACATCTGTCGTGGCCCCAATTTATAGAAGGGAAACCCAGAGAAAAGACTATTAAGGGGCTAATATAATATAAGCAAACCCTTGAAGTTTTTGAAAAATAAATGAAAGTCAAGGACAAATATCATTAATGGTGAAAGTTTTACCATTTATTGAGTTAGTTTTTTTACAAGAAAAAGAGATTCAAAGAGCCATAGTCCTAAATAATCTAGGAATTATAATCCTTGTAAAATTAAGAAACCAGTTAAACCTCTATGCTCTGCCTAGAAGACTCAATAAGCATAAAAATATTGAACTATGTGACCACCTCTAAGAGTTTAAACTAAAGAGAGAGAGCACCATTATTTATTTATCTTAGGTCTACAAATACACCTTCTCACGTATTGGCATGATTCATCATTGTGGGCCAAGCACAAGGAAATTTTTTAAGGGTAGCAATTAGACTTGAACCCAGAACTTTTTCTTCTCTGATAATATTGAATTGTAATTCTAATAGCCCAATCCATAGGTGATATTGTCCACTTCGGGCATAGACCCTCATGCTTAAAAACCCCGCCCTCAAGGCCTAGCTCGAGGGGAAAAAGGTGGAGGATTTGTGGCTTAGGTCGCAAGTTCAAGCCCCACACCATACAAGCGAAGCCTGGTATTTAAGTGGAGAAGGGTAGAGGGATGGGCCCATTATCCACCGAGTTTAGAAGGCAGTGATTGGTCCGAAGGGTGGGTCCTAGACGAATTTCTCGGTTATCAAAGAAGAAGAAAAAAACCCTTAGTTGGTCTTAAGGTCTGTTTCCTTATATACTCGACATCTTTGCTGTATTTGGTCGATACGAGATTTGCTTATGATACCTCCAAGTTTCTGATTAAGGTTTGCCCCGCCATCATATTAGGTTACATATGGAGTTGCTTTAATAATAAATGTACAACCACCTCATGTAAAAGCTTCTATTAGAGAGGAAAAGCTTTAACTTATTTTATCTTAGGTCACAACAAGAAGTAATATTGCTTCTTTACTCAAAATGGCATAGTATTTTGTAGGATATCTAAACAAAAATTAAGCAATGTCAAGATGCATCAAGTTTGTAAATTAAGATAATAACTAAGATATGGAAACAAAACAAACTTGATGTAACATCTCGCTAATTGAAAGAACTAGAAAGAGCTAGAATTAGAAAGAGTCATTTTTGGAAGGAATGAAAAAATCTAGAAATTTGTTTAAGTTAAGTTAAGAATGAGTTTTTGGTCAGCTTCAAACGACCATAACTTCTAGCTCAGGATGAATTAGGTGTGCTTCCAGATATCATAGGAAAGATCTTGGAATAATCTTTCCAACGTCGCCGAGTTTACTCAATTCCGAGTTCGTATGAGTGAGATATGCCCATTTGAAGTTGGGTTGTTCAAATAAGGAAAGTCTAATCCGGATTTTTTAAGGGCATTATGGTCTTTTCCATACCCCATGACTTAATTTCATTTTTTGGTAATTAATTGGGGTCTAAACTGATAGGATTCAATTTACGCTTTTACAATATTCAGTTAGGGTTTTAGAGAAGAGAAAAGAGGAGAAGAAGCAAGAATCGTCAAATTTTTGAAGCTAAGATCGTGGATTTCGTCAAGGGGTGATCCCTACGAGGTATGTGAGATCACATAGCATTGGGTTAGTTCACCCACACGCCAATCATGATTCAATTCAGTGAAGTTGTATACTTTTGAAAGCAAATCCTATGAGTTCTTGATGTTAATTCGTTTGAAATCTTGTGGGTTCTTGTTGTTGAAGTTTCTTGAGATTGATTTGTGTAATTAGGTGTGATTTCGAGTTGGATCATGCACATATTGATGGTATAGTTGATTCTAAGTGTTTGGGGAAAGAACCAAGTCGAAATAGGGGGTTTAGAGTTGAAAAACGAAGGAGAAAAGTTGGAGTGCACCTGGGCAGGGGCCTGGGGCGCCTCCCCTCTCAGAGCCCCAAGAATGGGTCTCTGAAGTATGGGCTCTGGGGCGCCGCGCCAGCCAGCGCGTCCCACCCCAACCTCTGAAGTTTTAAGGTTGGCGCTCCGCGCCTCTCAGAGCGCCAGGAACACCAATTCTTCCCATTTTCCCCCCTTCTTTCCATACTAGTTCCTTAGCAACATACCTATGTTTCCTAGTTGATTCCAACACTCTAAGGTACGTCTAAACATCATGAAATCATACATAAACATGAGATCATGAACCTTGAATTCATAATTCAATTCAAGGAAAGTAAGAGTCAAGTCAAGAGAAGTTCTTAGAGTTTTTCCAAATGTTTTAACTTTGTTTTAAGACTTAAAGTTCAAGTTGAGTAAAGAGTAAAGAGCAAAGGTTGAAGTTCATTTCTTCAAAGAGTATATAGGGACTATGTATTCTCAAAGAGTTTTAAAATGTTTTCACATTTAAACAAGAAAAGGAAACCTTGATTTCCAAAGAACCTTTGAGCTAGTTTTCAGAAAAGAGTAAGCGCTTTCACAATTAAGCAAGAGAGGAAACTTTGATTTCAGAAATAGCCCTTGAGCTAAGTTTTTGAGCAATTATCTCAAATCACAGAAAGAAGTATGTTTTTAAACATAAGAGCTAGTATCATATTTTGGGAGTAGTATTGAGCACCGATATGGGGAAGAGTTCAGACAACTCCCAGCCCCCATACACCATGTAGCCATCATGGGTAGAAAAGAATCATACTTTTTAGATGATTCCTTAGTGCTTTTTAGCATAGACTAGTGGATCCACTTAGTAGTCAGGTTTTATACCCTCGTCAAGGTATAGGACGGCCCTGGCAGCATGAGGCAAAACGTTATATCATCACAATAGCTCTTACGTGATGGTTGTCGGTTAGAGAAACTCCCACAGAAGTAATTGTATTCTTATATACACAATTTATTTGTATTTGTACATACATCTCAGAGTTATATTGTATCTTTGCATACACATAGAATTGACATCCATGTTTTAAAAGTTTTTCATTATATTGCATTTGTTTTATACTGATTTATATTGAAATGAGTTCAGTAAGTTGAGTTGAGTCAGGTAAGTTCTTCAGTTCCTTTCAAGCTTATGTCTCGTTTTAGAATTCCCCTCGCATACTCGTACATTCAATGTACCGATGTCATTTGGCCTGCATCTTTGTATGATGCAGACACAAGTAACCAGGATCAGCATCCAGCGCATCGTTGATCCAGTGCTGAGTTGTATGGTGAGCCTCCTTGCTTTTCGGAGGATCCCTTTTATTGCTTTCAGTATTATTATTAGTTCATTAGGATGTCGTGGGTCTTGTCCCGTGTTATGGATGCGTTGGAAGCCCTTAAATTAAGTATTTAATTATATTTTTAGTTGTTTTATTTATTATTCTAGAATAGGGTTTATATTTCATAGTTTTATAAAGATTAGGTTAAGTTATAGTTATTAGTTTGGAATAGGATTTAGGTCTCCTACTTTCATAAGAATTAGACTTGCTATTGATGTAATAAGACTCCTATTTAAAGGGGCTTTTGAGAAATAAATCGGTAAGTCATATTTTAGTAAAAAGCAATAGATCGGAATTCTCTTTTAATGAATTCTAAGGTTTCAGCCTCCCTTTAACGAGCTGATTTATATATCGCCTTGTGAATCGATCCTTCCCTAAAGATTCATAACATCCCGACATCCATCTCAGTTGTTTAGAGGCTTCATAGACGGTCAGATGTTAGTTCTTTAGTCTTTTTATTTTCATTATCTTATGTTGAGACTTGAGTTTGTTGTATTGGCTAGTTGAATGTTTTCTTTATAACATTCTAAGTTTTGTCTGGGTTTATCTTGTTAAGTTAAGCCTTCCGCTGAGTAAGTAATTCAGGCCAGGGTTCGCTTGGGGCCAGCAATAGTTCTCAAGTGCCAGTCCTGCCCAAGGTGTAGGCTCGGGGTGTGACACTTGAATGCCAAGACAACTAAAAGAGTCAATGGTTTCATTACCAAATATGATTAATCCCTCAAGAGACTAGACAAAATTTTGAGTAGTTTGAAATTTTCAATATTTTTCTCAATGTTATCATCAGCGGTGAGAATAGTTTTTTCACCACTGTGTTGCAACAGATGAATATGAGTCAATTTTTGAACAAAAATGATTCTTAAAGTGGATTGAGATATGACTCATTCCACATTTCCTTTCTTGGGGGAATATCCAGCAAGTTCTACAATCATGCAGCTAGCCAGCATCATTTAGATGTAATTCAGGAAAGACAATATACGATATTAATAATTGGGCAAGAATATGCACTTTCTTGTGAAAGCATAAGTTTTTCTTCAACGGGATTGAAATTCAGTTTATAGCAACTTGTGAAGAGTAATTAAGTACCTTCTTTTGTATCCCATGGACACGGGCTTCCATGCCTCCCCCAGTAAAGAAAAATCAATACTTTCTGAAATAACCTGCTTCCCTTTTCCCTCATGACGACTTTCTTTCAACTTCTTATGTCTCAAAATGGTGAAAGAAATTACCTATAAAAACAAAAATTTGTTTACAAGAAATTGCTTAAGCAGGTTTCCAACATGTAGCAAGACATACAAACACAGAGACTTATGTCTTTGCATATGCACCTCACTTTTCCTAAGAAGAATTGCAGTTTGACATGAAAATAACAAGAGATGAAATACATCAGAAAATAGGAAATGAACTATTCTTCAAAATACTTTGCAGTTTGACAGGAAAATTGAAAAAGAGGAAAGAGGCAAGTTGCACCAAGAAAAGAGAAGGACTTACCTTTGCAGCAAGAAGGAAAATGTCATTTGTATCTGGCAGAAGAAAGAAAAGGAAATAGCTTGAATAACAAGATAAATGGGTAGGCAAGTTATGCACTAAGACTACCATAATAGGTAGAAGACACATTAAAACCTTACCATTAGCATGTTCTATAAATTTCTGAAGCACCCTTGTGCTTAATGACTTAGACCCCTCCCCCGTGCACAGCAAAGAATGAAAAGACTCCCAATCAGCCTCCGCGCAAGATTTGCTGCAAAAAAAATAAAAAGGTTTGTAAATTATTCAGTCGTAGTGATGGTCAAGTACAAGAAGAGTCATTGAGTGGTACAATGAGAAGCAAAAATGATAAAAACAAGCTCATCCACGGGAGAGGTGTCCAATACCTAAAGCTATTTAGCTTTGTGAATAGCAGAAGGATATGACCACAGAAAATGTAACACCAACATTTGTTCATCTGTTTTCTCATTTAGAGTTAATAGTTCGATATTCTAATTTTAGCAGCTGAGACAGACACCTCAGAACTACATATTTATACGGCTATGCCAGCTACCTCATGTACTTTCTGAATAGCTGCAAGCCTGCAACAAAAAGAAGGTGCCTCGAAGAAGGCTTTTAGGTCTACTCCTAGATGGTAGAAAGGTTGTTCAAGAAGCTGAAACCCTGCACAAGTCATAAAGCAAAATGCGAGGTGTTCCTCCATGCAGCCAATGAAATGGACAAGATTCAAACACAAGATAGAAAAACCCTTCAATTGGAATAAGAAGATAGCATAATGATGTTGGAAGGATCCTCTTCAGCATGACTAGAAATGTGTCAAAAGCTGCTTATGTCATATTATGCAGTCTCATTGTTTTGTTACTGTTAATTACGGTAGAAAATAAATTTTGGATGTTTTGCATTATTGAATGAATTTTCTTATGTATAGAAAAGAGCAGAATGTTTACCTGCAATAGTAGTTCTCTTTACATCCACCAGGACAAGAAACAATTGGAGGCAATGAGAACTTCTCAGAATATGGTAGTTGCATCTCGCCATTAAACAATGACTCGACCACATCCTTAGGGAGAGAAATTTTATCTTTTGAAGGGCTAGAAGAACATTCTCCAGAGGCTTGCTGATCTTTTACATCAGAATCATCTTCATCAACAGATGCATCAGAGTTATAACAATCTTTTTGCATACGACACTCATCATGAGGGGAGACACCCAGCTGTTCTAAATATAGCTTCCTCCCAATTTGAAGCTCTATTGACCCAACAAAGCAGAAACAATAACTACATACCAAGCAGTCTACCTGCCACATGAAAAAGATTAAAGTGAAGCATGTCACCCAAGAGAGAAGTGAAAAAATACAAAGTCAGATGATTACTGCAAGGAAGAAAACGATACTGTGCAGCTAGTTCAATCAGCAATACCTTATTTGAAGAATGTTGGGCACCAGCTAGCATTTGATCCTTCAAGACAAGCTGCTCTTCTTTGAAGTCCGTCTCGGCATAAACCCCTGTGATCCCACAAATCTCAGTATAGTGCTGATGTATTAATCGTAGAAGGGTCTAGAATACCCTTAAAGTATCGAAATTGGTACAAAAATACCCCTCGTTTACCTTTTGGCCTCAAAATACCCTTGGGGTTCACCTTTAGGGACCTATAATGCCATTTTCACAAACGGACTACTTAGTCCATATATTAACTATTTCATTTATTATGTGGCGTTATCTAATTGGTTGAAAAGTCAATTAATTAGAACTTAATTTATCCTACCCAGGGTTTTGGATAGCGAAAGGTGATAAAAGGCGACAAGGGTCTGCCTCGCCACAAGGCGTCGCCTTTTTGAAGTGCGGCCCAATTAATACCAAAAAATTAAAATATTTAATTGCATGTATAAATAATCAAAATCTCAATAGCAATAACATATTAGCAAATATTTCAATTCAAAAACTGAAAATAGATTTAGTACATACTTAGAACTTGAATGAGAAAAAAATAGAACAAAAATCAAAACAATGAAAAAAACAAGGGTAGAAGTGACTCTAAAGTCTGAAGAAGAAGAAGGAAAAAGAAATAAAGGAAGAAGAAAGAACAACGTGTTGGTTGGACTTTGGAGTCACCAGAAAATTCTAGCTGGTCGCCCGAGAAGTCTAGTCGAAAACCCTAAAATTACCTTTTAACTTTTAAAACCCTAAATTGGTTGCCTTTTTTTAAAGTACAAAAGGTGATGCCTTTCTCGCCTCTCGCATTTGTCGCCATGGCGTCGCCTTTTAAAGATCGCCTCGTCAAAAAGCGATGAAGGGTCGCCTCGCCTCTCGCCATTGGCAACGAGGCAATCGCCTTTCACAACACTGATCCTACCCAAACCCGACTAAAACTACCGACCTATCCTTTCTAAACCCATTACACATCCTTTCTTAACCCATTTCTTAAAGAAAACCCTAAACATTTCCCCCAACTAGGTCTTGGAGAGGCGATATTCAACTAAGAACTGACGATAATCGACTTGCTACTCCGATATTCAAGTAAGAACTGAAGACTTATTCTTAATAGTTAGGGTTTTAGTTTTCATAAATATTGTGTAATGATTGTTTGATTGAATGTATTTCGTAAATAGTTAGGGTTTAGTTTTATTTGATTTTTTATTGCATTTTGGTCTATTGTACTATAATGTTGTGTAGTTAGTGATGTGTTGACATTATACATTGTTTTCTGAAGTTAGGGCTTTTTGTTGCTTACATGTTTTATATATTGTTTTCTCGAGTTAGGGCTTTTGTTGCTTATATGTTTTTTTTTATGACATTGTTGCTTACATGTTTTATACAGTTTTTAAAGGATTTTTTTGAGTTTATTTCATCTTTTTGAACCTTGTGTATTGGTGTCTCGATTAGGTGCATGTGAAGTAGGTATGTGTCTGTTTTAAAGGATTTTTTCATATTCTTTAACCTTGTGTATTGGTGTCTTGATTAGGTGCATGTGAAGTAGGTATGTGTATGACTTTACTGTTCTCAATTTGTGCATTTTTTTTGTTTATTTTTAGTGTTGTATTCTATGTGAAGTTGAAATAAATAATGTTAGAGGTCCATATAACTTTACCATTATCTTCAAATTAAATAATGTTAGTTTTCCTATAACTACTTGTTTTTATGGCTGACAAGTTCCTTTCCATTTTTTTTACTGCCATGTGAAAATTTTGAAGAATGACTGAAAAAGTGGATTTGATATTTAATTATGGGGGCAAGTGGGTCCTGTCTCCTCAAGTTGTGTACATTATAAATTGAATCAAACTTGGCATGGACGATGTGGATTTGCTATCATATGTTGACATTTGCTCAGTGTTCATTGAGAAATATGGTTTAGAGTTGTGAAACAACTGCTAGTAACAGGCCAACTAGTACGTATTATTTTTTTTTGATAACCGAGGAATCCGTTTGTGACCCGCCCTTTGAACCAATCACAACCTTCTAAACTAGGTGGATAATGGGCCCGCCCCTCTACCCTTCTCCACTTAAATACCGGGCTTCGCTTTTCATGGTGTGGGGCTTGAACCTGCGACCTAAGCCACAAATCCTCCACCTTTTGCCACTTGAGCTAGGCCTTGGGGGTTGTACGTATTATTTGCTTGAGGATGATTCAAGCATTAGGACTCTACAAATTGTTGTGTCTAGTCCATTTAGTGTTCTTCAATTATTTGTTGTAGATGAAGGTGAAACTACTGTTCTTATCCCTAATATCTGTGACCTGAACAAGCCTTACCCTGTTGTGCCAGTAGAGGTAGGAACTGATTATGAATCAAATAAGGAGGATGAGGATCAGAATGAACCTATTCCTAGTGATTACAATAGTGATGAATTGGAAGTCTTTAGAAAGGAAAAGAGCAGAGAGATCAATGACAAGCCAGACAGGTTCTTAGAGTTGGAAAAGGATATGTGCTTTAAAGATCTTAAAAAAGCTAAAAGAATTGTGAGCTTTTACTCTATTGTTAGAAGGTTGCACTTAAAATTGATAAGAGTGACTCTACTAGATTGAGATATTTGTGTGATATTGGTTGTCTATTTGAGTGTTTGATATCTGAAGATAGGAAAAATCAGGGATTCAAAATTAAGACCTTGAACACAAAACACTCATGTAGGGAAAATGCTTTTAAGAACAGAAGAGTCACTCAAGAAGCTTTAGCACAGTAGTTTAAGAAAAAACTTCATAATAATCCAAAGTACAAGGTGAAAGATATGAGACAAGATTTGGATGATAAATTTAATTTGAATGTTAGCTATTCCAAGATGAAGAGGGTTAAAAGGCTTGTGTTAGATTAGAGAAATTGGAGGGTAGCTACATTGATGAATTCAATAAGTTGGAGGGTTATGTTCAAGAATTGAGGGACAGCAACCCTGGTACTGATGTTATCATAAATATAACTAGAGAGGCTTTGGAACAAGGAAAAAGAAGATTCTGAAGAATATATGTGTGCATTCAAGCTTTAAAAAATGGTTGGAAAGGAGGTTTGAGGCCTTTTATAGGGCTGGATGAGACTTTTTTGAAAGGAAAATGCAAAAGAATCTTATTGGTTGCAATGGGACAAGATTCAGTGAAACACTTCTACCCACTTGCTTGGCCAGTGGTGGACAGAGAAAGATCCAGAACATGGAAATGGTTTGTTGAGTTGCTAAGACATTCTCTAGACCTGGCAAATGGTGAAGGAGTAACATTTATGTCTGATATGCAAAAGGTAGTTGTTTGACACTTTTTTATAAGTTTCTAATTTTCAATTAAATTCTTATACAAATAATACTTTAACTTGTTATGATGTTTATTGTTACAGGGGCTACGGATGTTGTTAGTCATGTGTTTCCTAAAGCACATTATAGATGGTGTGTAAGGCACATAGAAGCTATTAGAGCAAGGCTTGGAAAGGGGTACAGATGAAGAAGTTACTGTGGTGGTCTGCCTTAAGCACCTATGAAGAAGAATTTCAAGATCAATTGAAAGTCATGGGTGTTGTGTCTAAACAAGCTGCAAAGGAGTTGGTATGGTACCCTGCACTAGTTGGCCTGCCTGAAGCACCTATGAAGAAGAATTTCAAGATCAATTGAAAGTCATAGGTGCAGTGTCTAAAGCTGCAAAGGATTTGGTATGGTACCCTGCACAAAACTAGTGCAGGGCTTATTTTGACACAGTCTGCAAAATCACTCATGTGAGAATAATTTTACAGAGTCATTCAACAAATGGATACTAGATGCAAGGGCAAAACCTATAATCGAGATGTTAGAAGATATTAGAATCAAAGTGATTTGTTACTGTTTATATTGTCATCTTTTATATTACCTTAATCTAACTGTTAGTTTCTATATATAGGTTAGCTTAATGTGTATGACTATAGAAGAACTTAGCCTTGCGAAAGGCCTTATCAATTGATGCACTTGCGAAAGGCCTTTCTAACCTAAAAATAGAAACTAACAATTAGATTAAGCTAACCTATAAGCTACACAATCTTAATGTGTAGCTTAATATAGAAAGGTCTTATCAATTGATGCACTTGCGAAAATGGCATTACAGATAGAGGTGTTTCACTGAATCTTGTCCCATTGCAACCAATAAGGTTCCCTTGCATTTTCCTTCTAAAAAAATTTCATCGAACCCTATAAATGGTCTCAAACCTCCTTTCCAACCATTTGTTAAAGCTTGAATGCACACATACATTCTTAAGAATCTTTTTTTTCCCTTGTTCCAAAGCCTCTCTAGATATATTTATGATAACATCAGTACCAGGGTTGTTGTCCCTCAATTCTTGAGCATAACCCTCCAACTTATTGAATTCATCAATGTAGCTACCCTCCAATTTCTCTAACACAAGCCTTTTAACCATCTTCGTCTTGGAATAGCTAACATTCAAATTAAAATTATCATCCAAATCTTGTCTCATATCTTTCACCTTGTACTTTGGATTATTTTGAAGTTTTTTCTTGAAGTAGTGTGCTAAAGCTTCTTGAGTGACTCTTCTATTCTTAAAAGCATTTTCTGAGTGATTTGTGTTCAAGGTCTTAATTTTGAATCCCTGATTTTTCCTATCTTCAGATATCAAACACTCAAATAGACAACCAATATCACACAAATATCTCAATCTAATAGAGTCACTTTTATCAACTTTAAGTGCAACCTTTCTAACAATAGAGTAAAAGCTCACAATTCTTTTAGCTTCTTTAAGATCTTTAAAGCACATACCATTTTCCAACTCTAAGAATTTGTCGAGCTTGTCATTAATCTCTCTGCTCTTTTCCTTTCTAAAGACTTCCAATTCATCACTACTGTAACCACTAGGAATAGGTTCATTCTGATCCTCATCCTCCTTGTTTGATTCACAATCAGTTCCTACCTCTACTGGCACAGCATGGTAAGGCTTGTTCAGGTCATAAATATTAGTGATAAGAACAGTAGTTTCACGCTTTAAGCAATGAAGCGCCCGCTTTAAGCGATGAAGCGACGCGATGCGAGCCTTCTATGCTTCACAGACTAGAATGAGTATGTGAGCGCTTCATCGCTTAAAGCGTGAAGCGGGGCCTTATCGCTTTTTTTCACCTCACGCTTCCCTGAACACTGGACTAGACAGAGCAGTTTGTAGAGTCCTAATGCTTGAATCATCCTCAAGCAAATAATACGTACCAGTTGGCCCTGTTACTAGCAATTGTTTCACAACCCTAAAACCACATTTCTCAATAAACTCTAAGCAAATGTCAATATATGATAGCAAATCCACATCATATTCATGCCAAGTTTGATTTAATTTTTTAATGTACACAACTTGAGGAGACAGGACCCACTTGCCCCCCATAATTAAATACCAAATCCACTGTTTAAGTCATTCTTCAAATTTTTTCACATGGCAGACAAAAAAAAAGTGGAAAGGAACTTGTCAGCCATAAACACAACAAGTTGTAGGAAAACTAACATACGGTGGTAAAGTTATAGGGACCACTAACATTATTTATTTCAACTTCACATAGAATACAACACTGAAAACAAACAAAAAATGCACAAATTGAGAATAGTAAAGTCATACACATACCTAATTCACATGCACCTAATCAAGACACCAATACACAAGGTTAAAAAGTATGAACAAACCCAAAATATCCATAAAAATTGTATAGTCACACACATACCTACTTCACATGAACCTAATCGAGACACCAATACACAAGGTTCAAAAATATGAAATAAACTCAAAAAAATCCTTTAAAACTGTATAAAATATGTAAGCAACAAGCCATAACTCGAGAAAATAATATATAAAACACGTAAGCAACAAAAAGCCCTGACTTCAGAAAATGTCAACACTACACTAACTTCACAACATTATGATACAATAGACCAAATGCAATCAATAATCGAATAAAACTAAACCTTAACTATTTACGAAATACATTCAATCAAACAATCATTACACAATATTTATGAAAACTAAACCCTAACTATTAAGAATAAATCTTCAGTTCTAACTTGAATATCGGAGTAGCGAATCGATTATCTTCAGTTCTTACTTGAATATCACCGCTCCAAGACCTGATGAAGTTGGGGGGTAATGTTTAGGGTTTTCTTTAAGAAATGGGTTAAGAAAGGATGGGTAATGGGTTTAGAAAGGATGGATCGGTAGTTTTAGTCGGGTGGATCCGGGTTTGGGTAGGATAAATTAAGTTTTAAATAATTAACTTTTCAACCAATTAGATAACGCCACGTAATAAATGAAATAGTTAATTATATGGACTAAGTAGTCCGTTTGCGAAAATGGCATTATAGGTCCCTGAAAGTTAACCCTAAGGGTATTTTGAGAGAAAATGATCAAAATGGTCCTTGATGTATTGGGGTTGTTTTATTTTGGTCCTTAATATATTCTAGGTGATTGAAATAGTCCTTCATGTATGACAAAATGTGTTCAGTTTAGTCTTTTACCCTAAACTTAACAATTTACCTCCAAAAATTGCTAAATATAACGGTGGGGCCCACATAACTTACAAAACCCACCATTTTTACCATCCTTATTAGTTCAGAGAAAGAGTTTCATGAATTCTAAAACACCATTTTCTCTAACATCTAACCACACAATTACAGAATAATTATTGTAAAAAAGTTGAATGAAATGGATCGTCAAGAATTTGATCGTCATTCTGCTATAGCTAAAAAACATACATAATGTTTGTGACTGAAGTTTTTCGAGCTGTCGCCTTTTCTTACTCTCGTTCTCATGTCCTTTTACTTTTTTGTTGGGCAGTCGGAACCTGAATTCAGGCCACAAATGTCCAAAATAGTGCAGAATTTTCTGCAGATGATCTAAAGATATCATCAAGACCGAGTCTTTTAGCATAGATGCGAGGGATTCAAGTAACTCCCAAGGAGAAATCTTTACACAACATTTCATTAAACTCTAATATTGTGTGCTAACATGAGTAATGTAATGTAAATAACTTTATATTTTGTTGTTATTAGGTTGCTTGATGTGTGATTCATTTTGACATATTGATGAGAAAAAAAGTGTGTTTTAGATTAATTATTTTGTAATTGTGTGGTTAGATGTTAGAGAAATGGTGATTTAGAATTCATGAAATTCATTCTTTGAGCTAATAAAGATGGTAAAAATGGTGGATTTTGTAAGTTATGTGGGCCCCACAGTTATATTTAGAGTTTTTGGGGTAAATTGTTAAATTTAGGGTAAAAGACTAAATTGAACACATTTTGTCATGCATAAAGGACTATTTCAATCCCCTAGAATATATTAAGGACCAAAATAAAGCAACCCCAATACATCAAGGACCATTTTGATCATTTTCTCGGTATTTTGAGGCCAAAAGGTAAACGAGGGGTATTTTTGGACCAATTTCGATACTTTAAGGATATTTTAGATCTTTCTCCGTATATTAATAAAGCCCATGAAAGAACTGAACTTTAGTACAAATTCGTTCTGGGTAAGCAAACCCACATTTCAAAATTCCCTAACAAGTGGTTAAGCAAATCCACACTTTGAAATTCCTCACCAAGTTATTAACTTTAGTTTCATATCAGAACATTAGACAATCAATACAAAACTAGTGGAGGTGGCTATATGATCTAAATCCAATCAGCACTGGTTCACAAACACACATAAAACAAGCGTCTCAACTCGCAGTGAAATTTCTTATATGAACCGTGGAGAAAGAAATACCTTTTCCATAATGTGGAGTAGGTTTAACTTTGAGGCCATCGCATTGTCTAGTGGCTAATAGCTCTTCAAAATATTTCTGCGAACATTTATCAAACAGTTAATTGACTAAAACACATTGAACTTAACCATAACTTCGACAAACAAAACAAGAGTGCAAAAAAAAGGAGAAAAGAGTTGATGCCTGGACTTCTTGTGGAGGTGGCGGCTTGAGAAGTGCGGCAATCTGGTCAGAGAATTGTGCATCAATTGGGCAAACAATTTCCATCGATTGGCAGATAATTGCAGAAAAGCAGCTTCCTATTTAGCTGCTGCTAATGGCCTAATGCTATGGCGGCGTTTCCTCTCTAAACTCTACACTCGTTTTTCCCACTAAATTGAGCAGACTTTCTCTACTGTTTTGGAATTCGTGGGTTTGAACTTCGACTTTAGGCCTACTTTTGGTCATGAAAATTGAAATTTTTAAAAATAAATTTTATTTTTAACGTGAAAATTAATATTTAAAATTAAAATTGTGTTTGATTTCTAAATATATATATATTTTAATATAAATATGAGTTATTTTTAGATTTTGTGAATAATTTACGACAATAACAAATTCAGTGTACACCCATTTTTAGGAGTAATTTGAAGGGAAAAACAATGATTGTACCAAAGACAATCCCAATCGATGGTATGCATTACACTTACCTATTACTCGGGTGCACCAATATTATAAGCCCCTTTAAATTCAAAACTTATAATAAAAATAATAAAATGTGATTTTGACTGGGCTCAAACCAAGGTCGCTAGGGCGGACGCACTAGCCAATAGCAACAGTACCAAGTGATATCATGTGCTTTCTATGGGGGGATTGTTTTTTATATTTAGTTTCTGATAGTTTCTCAAGATATATATGATTTTTTTTCAAAGTTAACGAGTACACGTGGGTCCGCCTCTGTTCGTAAAATACTAATGTTATAAAAAAAATACAATTCAGCTATAGGAATGACAATAATGTTGGAAATTATTCTTTAGTTTTGCATTGGCTTTACTCATTTTAGTATGACTTATTAATTTACCATATTTAGCGATTTCATAATTTTTTTTGTTGATTATTTTAGTGTCATCATTCATCTCAAATGTTGTGTTATTTTCTTAAGAAACACCATAAATAGTTGTATATTTAAAACACAAGTTAATTATATGTATCTATGGAGATTTTACTGAGAAAATCCGAGGTTAAAACCCTCGACTATTATTGAATTAATATGATTTATAAATTAAAAAAACGATACAAATGCTTTATTTTGGTATTTGAAAAACTCAAACCAACTTAACCTATGTAATACCAAGTTAATATCTTAAAAGGTTACTCAATTTTGAGAATTTATCTAGTAAAGTCATTTAACTTTGTTTTATATCAATAAAATCACTAAACTTAGGCTTTTCTATCAATAAAATCATTCAACTAAATATAATAGTACAAAAACTATAACAAGACAAAATAAATTATTTTTATATGTAATAAAAATATGAACTCCACAAAGTAAATTAATTGTTCGAATTAAAAAGATTCAGGTATTGAGGTAGAATTTCTGAACTAATTCAAAATTCTATTTTATTTTTTTTAACTAGATTAGTAAATAGAATAAGCTGAGGAAAACAACAATGGATTATCTAAATAAATACACTATAACGTGCAGTGGTTTTCTTCGTATGATGCTATAACATGTATATGCATCGTCCAGGTGTAATCTTTGAACCAGAAAAACAGACCAGTAAAATACCAAATAACTGTAAAATACATCACCATTAAAGAAAGAAACCACCTGGTCAATGGTTGAGAGTTGAGACTCGAGTCTATTTATTATATATGCCCTAAACTCAATAATTATAACACCAGTACACAATTTATTTTAAAAAAAAAAACAGAGTGATAACTGATAACCTTTATTTAACTTCAAAACAATTGAAGTTTGAAAAACTGAGCTCTAAAAATTAGTAATAAGACTCCCAACTATTAAAAAAAAATGTCTTGTTACGTATCTTTTAATAATAGTGATTTTATGGATAGAAAAGCCTAAGTTCAGTGATTTTATTGATACAAAATAAAGTTCAATGACTTTACTAAATAAATTCTCAAAGTTTAGTGACCTTTTGAGATATTAACTCTGTAATACCTATTCAAGACAATTAAATTTTATCCATATCTTCTAGCTTACACTGAAGAACAATATACAAAACCATATATAATGTACCGATTCATACATATTCAACATCTTGTTCTACATTTGAGAAAAAAGAAGTGCAACAGCGTTTTTATTTCTAGGCTTCAGTAAGTAAATCG
The DNA here is from genome assembly GCF_019186545.1 of Solanum stenotomum. NCBI lineage: Eukaryota > Viridiplantae > Streptophyta > Magnoliopsida > Solanales > Solanaceae > Solanum > Solanum stenotomum. Next base: position 7,278,350 of record NC_064290.1, on the reverse strand, counting down.
AGAAATCATTCCACCCCGAATATTGACAATATGTTCTCGTAAAATCTGGCTCCAATCTAACTTATCTGGTGATAGCAACTAAAATAAAGCAGAATTCTTATGAGTTATCAGCTAAATGATTGTGTGCTATCAATAGGGGATCAACAAGGCTTTCGACGTAGATTTCTGCAGGAAAGCATTCCTCAAAGTGATCAACAGCCTCTAGTTGTCTGGTTGAACCATCATATATCATGATAACTGGAGGAAGCAAAAGTAAAAATTCACCCTTATTTGACTGGCAAGAAGGTATAGAGAAAATGGACGAAAAAAATATAAACTCGCCAAGATCTTTTGGATGATCAATGGTGAAAATCTTTGTCCATGACACTTCAACTCCAGAATGCTTCATAATCCACACATCAGAGTTAGTTCCTTCGTGACAATTCAGACAAAGCACAGAAAGATCATTTCCAAACACTCCCAATGTCAAAGGATAGCTGCCTTCTCCATAACTAGTCGGAAGCATCAAGCTTTTCCATGTTTCGTCTGCTAAATCAAGAGAAATGATGTTGCACATATTGAACATATTAACATCAGCAGATAATGCCCAATAAAGCTTCCCATCCACAAATTTACCTGGAGAATTTATCAAAAAATTGCCCTGAAACTTGTCAATTGTTTTCCAAGAATCAGTCCTCAAACTGTAAATGTTGACTACAGTATCATACGAACCACCATCATCATAAATACATTGAACAACTACTACTTTGTAATCGTCATGTGACTCATCATATCCAAAACCGTAATTGAGATAGTAAGAGCAATCCCTCCTCAAATTAGCTTCAAATGTAGGCAATTTCTTACATTTCCGAATTGTGGGGTTCCATAGGACTGGCTCCTCGATCTTACTGTACATACAAATCAATCCATTGACAGAACCCACAATCTTAGTATAAATATTGGGTTTTTCCATGGGAGAATCCATGTTAAATAGCTCAACTCTTTGTTCTTTGTGGAACAAGGGAGGGAGACGACTTACCTTGAAATTGCCTGTGGAGTCTTGAAAAATAACCCTATGGTGACTGCATTCTTTGTCACTAGCTGTTAATCTCACATGAGTCTTTACTAACTTACGGCTAGAGATTGGCCGAAGCCATGGTTTTGAAACGCACATGAATTTCAACATAGACTTTGGGGGCACCTTTAAGAGGATCGCCATGATGACTACTCTTGGAAGAGCAGAGATTGTTGATCCTTAATTCGTTAGGTGGTGACTCTTCTCCCGCGACACGGATTATCAAAGGACTATTTGACGTTTGGACAGGAGATGTTACGTGACTACTTATTCGGACAATATTATTTTTGTGGCGGAGCTGATCAGGTAAAGAATAAGTGGCAAAGAATGAAAAGGTACAAACTGGTTTGACTCAGCCAATGAAACTTATAGAGAAAGGGAAACGGCTGATGGATTCTCTTGTGACAATCCAATAGCCATGGCTGAGATCCCCAAGCTATGTGGCGTAGAGATCGATGTTTTTGGAGGGAAATGGTCAGTAAAAACAACATCTTTCACTTTTTTAAAAATTATTTTCTGGATTTTGTACCATAAATGATTATATCAAAAATATATAAAATGAAATAACATCACACCTAGACTACTGATAATATCAGGCTATGGAACACAAACGTGGCAGTTGTAGAGGAGGATTCTGATTGTTGTGATTCTTCTTTCACAAGGAGCTGCATAGTGTAGTCCTCTTTGGGGGATATTTTTGTTATTGGTATCAGTAGAAGGGGCTTCAGAGGAATTCAGATTTCAGGTTTGCGCGGGGCTTTGGTGGGGGATCAAGATTAGAAGATATCTTGTATTTGGGGAAAGGCGAGTTTGCTGGCTGTTCTGTATTGTGAGGCTGATGTCCTTAGAATTTGATGAATACACTGTATTGACCTGACTTTGCTGATAGCTATTGGTATTTGTGGCTATGGCTTCTTGAAAAGCTTTAAGAATTGAAGAGGGATTGTTATGAAACAGACTAACCAGGGTCTTTTTGTCAAGATCTAGCAACATTTCGTTTTGTTTGTTGTTAGCAATGGTATCCATGGCAGACATGGTGAAATGGAGATGTTACCGGTGGTTGGATTTGATAAATGACATTCTGGATTTCAGACATTGTACACAGCCTATGATCATCGTGCTATCTGATTTTTCTAAGCTTGCTTTCTTGATCTCAACTGAAAGGGCAACAAAAGGTATATAGTCCTAAGTCATCACTCATTAAGTCTACTTAAAATTTAGAAGCTGGCAGTAGATTCACATATAAGTAGTGGCGGAGACAAGATCTTCATCAAGGGCCTTCAAAAATTAACACAAGTAAACACACAAATAAGTCCAGGGGATTCAAAATCAAATATATATATATGTAAAAATAATAATAATAAAAAAACCTTATATATGCAGTGTAATTTTTCGGGGAAGAAGGTTCGAATGAACCCCCTTCTGCCGCCTTGGCTTGAGCACCCATGCATATAAGCATTAGCAAAAACAGCACAGTAAACCCAGAGGGTAATTTGGGGCGAAAAACTCCAGGAACCAATAGATAGAATAGTAACTCCAAGAATCTTTTATAGCATTTTCTGCTAAGTAAAAGCTTCATTCAGCTTCCCCATTGAGGGAACCTGTTGATCTACCATACTATATTGGAGCCTATACAGAGTTTTATACAACAAAGCTAACAAAGCAAGAATTGCCAGAGTGGTGCTATGGAAGGGTAAAACCAGCACCATGTGAATCTGTATTTAACTTCTTCCACCAGATACATATGCAGTGTTACACTGCGATGAGAAGTCCCATATTTTCCCAAATACAACATGTCATGTCGAAGGTCCTTCCTCACGTTCATTTTGTGTAATATTTTCAGCTTGAGGAATTATTATTACTCTTCCCACCTATGTCGACAAAAAGACAATAGCAAACTCTACTGCAAGCCACTGATTTGGGTCTGAATGTATAACCATGTGTGACCAACATGCAATACGGCTAATCTTTCTCCTCTACCTCATGCCGAGGATTGCTTGAGAAGCACAAACTTTTCAGCCTCCTCAATGCGACCAACATGATGTAGAAGGTTAATGATGCTAGTATAATGGTCTTCGGATGCCTTTATCTTATATTTTCGTGTCATCATGGTGAAGAATTGACAGCCCTCGTCAGCAAATCCAGCTTTCTCACAAATAGAAAAAACAACTTTAAAAGTAAAATGGTTTGGGTTAAAGCCCTTCGATATCATCTGCTTAAACTCGTTTATTGCTGCTCCGTATTGGCCACTAAATCCATAAGCCTCAATAATAGCAGTCCATGTCATAGATCCTTTTACAGGTATTAAATCAAAGGAAACCCTAGATTTATCAATTGAACCACAACTCCCATACATCTTCACAAGTTCTGCAGAAACAAAAGGTACAGATGCTATATCTTTCTTCAGAATCTGACCATGTATTTCTCTCCCGAGTTTCAAAAGTCTTAATTTTCCACAAACACTTAAAATCCTTCCCATCGCAACAGAATCTGCCCGGTGCTTTGACAACTGCATTGACCGGAAAACACCAAGTGCTTCCTCAAGACACCCAGAGTCAATATATGAATCCATCATGGCTGTCCAAGATATAACATTCCTCTTCTCCATACTATCAAAAACTCTAGATGAATATTGAAGCAAACCACACTTTGAGTACATCATCATTAGACACGTACTTACAGATGCATTAGGCCAAAAACCATTTTTCACGGCGTAAGCATGAATCTCTTTCCCATACTTTAATTCTTTCAGTTTCCCACAAACAGGGAGAACGGTGGCAACAGTTACAAGATCAGGTTTAAAGCCTTCTTGCTGCATCCACAAAATTGATCTCAAAGCCTGTTCAAGTCTCCCATTTAAAATGTAACCCGAAATGAGAGCAGTCCAAGATATTGCGTTCCTCTCTTTTGAACCATAAAACACCTTTCTTCCTGCTACAATATCTCCACACTTAGAATACATATCAACTAAGCCAGACTGAATGAACAACTGCTTCGAATATTCCTTGGTCTTGATCACATAAGCATGTACCTCTTTGCCAAGTTTGCTTGCTCGTGCTTCTCCAATAACCGGAAGGATAGTAGTTAGGATAACAGAATTCACCTCTAGTCTCTTCCTTATCATTAATCTAGTATACTCCAGTGCCTCCCTTTGCAGCTTATTATGAGCAAAACCAGCTATCATCGCACCCCACATAACTACATCCCTTTCCTCAACCTCCTCAAACACGCGATGCGCAAGCCTAACCTTACCACACTTGAAATACATGTCAATCAAACTAGTCCTAACTATTTCACTTCCTAAAAAACCATTCTTGATCAAAAGCCCATGTGTTTTCAAACCTTGAAAAAGCGCACTAGCACCCGCAAAACTCTTAATCAAACAAGAGAAGCTATACACATTCAGTTCCACCCCCAATCCCCTCATATCCGAAAACGTACCCAATACTTCACCATACTTACTCCCACCCAATACCACATTTCCCCTAAGCAATGCATTCCACGGGTACACACTTCTCACAGGCATTTTATCAAACACCTTCTTCGCATCTTCAATCGACCCACAAGCCGTATACATATTAACAACCTTAGTCTGTAAAAACTCATTATTCTCAAGCCCATTAATTATTACATGGGTATGCACAATTTTCGCAGAAGTTAAAGATTTCAAACGAACAACAGCAGCAATAAGTGAAGCAAATGTAGTGGGGTTTACAGGAATACCACGATGGTCTAAATAATCAAGAATTGTAAGTGCTTCTTTAAGCTTGTTTTGGTGAGCGAATCTTTGAATATCTTTGTATATGGCATGTGGGTTCTTTGTATGAACTGATAATAAGTTGGGCAAATTGTTGTGTTTTGGGTATTTTGATGGTTCTTTAATGTGACGGGAGAAACGGAGATTATGTGCATGATGATTTGCACGGGAAGAGGGACGATCTTGGGTGTCTCGAGGAGGTTTAAGGTTGGTTTTTGAAGGGAGAGGAATGAGGTTGCAGCTGATCATTGATTCAGTAGAACTGACCAAACACTTGAAGAACTCAGTTTGGAGATGTGTGGAACTCTGAAATGAAGATAAGTTTTTGGTTTACAGTTTTAAAATGACGACATCAACGTTTTGGTGGCTAGTGGTTATGCATAAAAAATAAAAATGATGAAAATAGTTCAAAATTTGTTTGAGTTTGGTTAAGCTGTACACAAATACACATTTAAACTTAGGACGCATTTATACTTAAAATTGAAAGATATAGATATTGATTGTGCTTAATATAAATGACACATTTATATATTATACTTTTTTTTTATATATAATAAGATTAGGGTTCTTGGCATCTTCTTTCCTGGGATCAAGAATTTTGTAATAGAATTGAACGACACAAGAAGGTATCTTGATTTTGTAGTTTGACTTACGTGCAGTGCACATCTTCGTTTGTTTTGACGCAATAAATTGTTTTTTTTAAAACTAATATAGATTAAGATTATACTAATCATTTTTCGGAATACAGTAAGGATAATTTGCATCATATATTTTTATACATAAGAGGACAAAATGAAACCAGAACTCATACCTTAAACGAATGGAACTAAAATGTCTAATGGAATCATTATTTAAAACTGAAAATTTAAAGAAAAATATTGAAGTTGTAGGAGTGGAGCTACGGTTAACTAAAAGTTCACATAGATAAATTAGACTTCTCTCTTCCGGTTTCTTCCTTTGATTGAAGAGGATGATAAAACAAAATACAGAGCTCGAGCGCAACTCAGTTGCAGACCTGAGATAAGGATTTTGCAGAGGAAAATAAAATAAATGCAAGGTAGCAGTAAATTACAGTGGTACTCACATCTATGTTTGTAAAAAGAGAGGTGATATTGATACACAGCAACATAGATGGGTTTGTTTCCACAATACCAGTGCTCTCCTATTAGTGCCTCTTAATCTCACACTATTTAAGCAGCAGGTACCAAGAAAAGCCATAAAAAATGAAGAGTCAAACATATGAGGATTTTCACGTGTTGAGTAGAGTAGAGTAGAGAGGAGAGGAAAGGGAGAACAACAAAAAAAGAGAGAAAAAAAAGAAGACGAAAACAGCTAAAGTAAACGAAATTTGCTAGCTCTTGTTGGTTTCATCTAAACATTTCCAAAGAACTGCTCCAATGTTGTTGAGTTGAAGACATTGATTGCTGTTCTTTCTGGCTTGGTAGGCGAAACATGTAACTGATATTTGATGAATCTCTGCAGCCAGTAAAGAATCAAACATTATTAGATATATCATCCTGTTAAAAGCTGCCCATAAAAGAATGAGCCCAGATCATTTTTTACGGTAGGCAAATGTATATTTGCAAACACATTGTGTAACGGAGCAAGGAACAAGTAACTTCTTGCACATATGAGGGATTCACATTTTCTCAACCTTAGCAGCTTCTCTGCCCCTACTGATGTATTAGAAATGATAAACAAATTGCTTCTGCTCAAGGAATACCAGTTTTATTTTAGAAATATGTACAAAATAAAACCATGAACCCCCAACTAATGTAAAATATTCGCGAAGAATGCATGTTAATACATGCAAACTCAACATCAAATATTTTATTTATGTCAATAAGAGCCATTATGAGCATGAGAAGTTTAGGAAGAAACTAAATGAGTCTTTACATATTTAATATTGAGTGACCCATCTAACATTTCTGTCTAATTTTGCATTCACGTGTTAGTCAGCCATGCAGTCGTGAAAAAAGAAGATACTTAAATGTGAAAGCCACTTAACTATCCCTCTCGTCTAGTCCCAACCTCTGTTTCATTATGCTCTCTTAATTTACAATGAACAACAACTACTGCTTTAATCTCAAACTAGCTAGCATCAACTATATGAATCCTACATACACTCTAATCTATCCACACCATTTCATCCCAATACTCAATCATTATCTTCTAAGACAAATTAGGATTAGTAAGGTAAGGCCTAGCCCCCCTTGCTTTGTACTCTTCTCTTTGAGGTTTCTGTTTTTATTTATTAATAAAAAACTAGCCCTAGGCACCCTGCCTAGAAGAATCATTTTTTTTTTAAATATAAAATTAAAACTTCTAAGACAAACTATAAGCTCTCTAAATCTGGGGAATCTAAGTAAGCTTGGTTGGTTACCTAAACTCCCACCTTGTTGGTGAGGGTTCAATTCCCCACATTGTAATCCCCTCCCCCATTTAAAATAATAATAATAATAATAATAATAATAATAAGTTCTCTAAATCTTATACTTATCTCTGTATTGACTTAACTTGTTTAATCTCAAACTAGCTAGGATCTGCTATAGAAATCCCCTATTATACCATTCTAGTTGAGCTATTTCATTCCAATACTCAATAATTATCTGTTAATACAAATTAGAGGTTCTCAAAATCTTACACTTATCCCTGAACTAACATATTTTATTCGCAACCAGTATGGAACACAAATTATAGCTAATAGATAACCTCTGCAATTATACTAATGAATTGAGAACCCAACTTGATAGCAAATGGAGTTTCTAACAGTAGGCGTGGAAGGATAAGGAAGTTTTAGAGATTAATGAGCAATAGTAGAATAATAGAATGACATTGTAAAACCTAATTAGAGCAGCAGTAGAATGATACCATTATAAAAAGAGAGAAGAAGAAACACATAACAGATCAATGGTTGCATTTAACATCTGAAGTATTCACATTTTCAGCATATGAATTACTTTTATTGAATGAAAAGAACAATTAAAATGATGATGAGCTCATTGATCATATTCTTAGTCAAAGGAAATGATGAGTACCGCTAGCTGAAAAGTGATTTCTGGATTTGTATCTATGTGCCAATCAGGTTCTAGTTGTCGAACAAAGGATGTGCGTCCAATCTCAGTGCTGCAAAAGAGAACCTGCATATGCAGTCTTATCAGCAACATATAATGCATGAAACTGGACAGAAAAGAACCATTCCAGCATTCTCTAAGACCAGGAAAAGAAACAAGTTGATGTTTTCCCAGAAGAGAAACCAAGCAGTTAAGAATGTATTTTTGACAGATCACTTCTTACAGATGGTAAAAAGCTGTTTAGCTACTACCTTGTCTTTGACCAGGCCTCCAGATGTAAAGACTCCAGCATTCTCTAAAGCTAGGAGGACCTTTTTCTGCACATATTAGTCATGTGATGAATATGCATAGAAAATGAACAATGTAAGTGTTAATATACACATGCAACTTCATCATACATAGCATTTACACAACCTAAAGTAAGGCCCACATGTTTATGAAAATGTGGTTGCTAAGAAATGACAAGGTAGCTAGCAAGCATAATAGATATACAACCCAAGATGAATGTAAAAGACTAATGTTTTTGCCTGGGGAAATCCTAAAAGAAGAACACAAATCTTGAAATTCCAACTTGGGAATAATGAAAGTTCCACAAACCAAATATTGAAAGCCACAACTTACTGTACCTATCGATTGGGAAAAAAGTAAAGAATCCCCAAATTGAAAATTCTGGTTCTTCTCCTTTTAGGATTCTCTAAGTCTCGTTCTTAAGAATTAGGTCCATGTTCCGAACTCTGAGCAAACTTAGGAAAAGTTGCATGACAAGGAATTTGCAAATGAGAAATCTTAAAAGAAAGTCAAATACAATGTATCTCATAGTTAATTGGCTCTTGTTCACATTTCGCATGGTGCTTCATGGTACGGCAAGAATTAATTGCTCTCAAGCTTGAGCTCTAGGAAAGAAATCTATGAAAAACAACAAAGATTAACAAGTGAAGGTTTTGCCACTATAAAGGCACAACAAGTTGATTTTCAAGTTGATCTAGACAATAGTTGAATTGTAGTCCTTTTTTCCCTTACTGAAAGACACTAATTGCATCTCTTCAGATTTTTCAATTTATGACAACTTTAGAGAGCTAATTGATTGGGTGCAGAAAGCTAACGAATCATGCCCACAAAAGTAGGTATATTTCCCATTTCTTCAAAAAAAAAGAGAAAAAGGAGGAAGGAAGACATCAAACGAAGTCTATAAGGCAACGCAACATTATTCTTTTTAAACCAGGTAACCACTAACCAGGATATAACAAGGGTTTGCATCAGAAAAAATTACAAATCAACAAATAGAAAACATTAATAAAAGAGTGAGAACTGACTTCACTTTCATCATCAAGAACTCTTTCCATGAGATAAAGGTCACAAAATTTGGTGATTTCGAGCAATACTTCGAGTACAGAGGATCGCACCGTTGCTTGTTGCTGTCAAGACAAAGTATAAACAATGTCAACTGTATTTAAACACCGGTCCACAATAGAAACCTGAAAAAATAATTACCTGAAGTTCCTCTGGGCTAGTTTCCTCAAGGATCACTCCAAGCAACCTACATGTCACCTGTAATTAATACCATATCCAAATCATGTTATGCTACCATTGCCAGAAAGCCACAAACAAACCACCATTACCAAACAGATCATTAAGAAAGATTTTTATCTACTTAAGCCTAAAGAGACGTCCCACATTGATCCTCTATCTAAAATTTAGGCCAAATAGTATATGGCTATCTTCATATTGAGGTACAGACCACCATTATCCAACCAGATACTTCCAGATGAAACAAACCGTAGATTCACTAATCATATAAAGATTCTTATCTGTGTTCCTATAACAGCATAAAAATGACACAGAATAGTCCATAACGCAAATTGTACATGCTATAGCTAGGGGTAAACTTGCATGTTCAGATCAACAAACAATTAGAGATGCTCATATAAGACCCATGAAATTTCTTAAATAATAGCAAGCGTATAGAATAAGGACTGGTGAATACTTGAAGCATATTCTACTATCTATCTGGGAAAGCATGTCACACACTAAGTAGAATCGAACAAGTAAGTCAGCAACCGAACAAATAGTTTATAAAGAGAATATTTCCTCAAGGTATATCAATTATAGATTTAAAGCCTAAAATTCCTTCTGAAACAGGAAGAGAGCTTCAAAAATGAAAGCGCTCATTTCATTTATTTATTTACTTTTCATTATGCAAACGCGCATATCACTAGAAAGAAGTGGATCTTCAAAGGGACTTGAAGCTTTCATCTCAATCTATATTTAGCTGTGAGCAATCTACATTTGTGATCTTGTATATTCTCTACTTCGGTCTTTTAAATGCTCAGATGAACAGTGTATTCTTCATAGTATATGCCATCACCCATTATAGCTCAACCATCTAAAGATTTCCCACCACAAGAGAGAGACTACTTGATAATGCAGGAGGAGGTGGTAACCAATTCTTACAAATGAACACCAACCAATAACTGTAATCCTCCTCCGTTTTCACAAGTTTTAGCTGTCAGAATCACTCACCTTACTCGCAAACAAATGAAGAAACATACCTTTCTCAACACCCTAGGGATCCAAATGGATAGATGTGGTAAGACCAATTCCTCCAGGATCAAAAGCTTATTATGATATGACTTAAAGTGAAAATAACCTATCATTTCCCACCCTTCCCCCAACTTCCAAAAATCCTGGTTCTCATGCGAAAACTTTATTGATTCAGCAACTCAACAACATTTCGGAATACCACTACTTCTCAGTCTTGATGGCTCCTGTTAAACCTTAAGTCTCACTGAACTTCCTCTTCTTGTAACCTCTGAGACAATTAGAATGTCATCCTCTTTAGACATAAATAATATAGAAGCTTGAAAACATGAGTCTCAATGCATTTTCCCAGTATCACATATCCCCAAAAATTGACCTTGTGCCCTTCCTTTACCTTGAAATTGATGTCACCACTACAACCTTACTACCAGTTCAAAATGTTCCTCTACAGGCCACACCCAAGGGGAGTCTGATGTTTCTAGTCCTTTAGTGCTCCCCCCTCCACGACCCCACCTTTTTCCGCTATAGCCAATGGATGTCCTCATCAATCCTGAATCTCTCTTTAATCAATATTATGAATGTTACATGAAATGAGATCTATCATCATCCATCCATCATAAGCAAGCAAAACCTGGATTTCCAATAGATTAATGTATTTCTCACCTATACACTAGTTGAAAGAGCTAGCTATTAGTGTATCCTAGTTCTAGTCAAGTATCTAGTTGTATCTCCTATTAGTGTATGGTTAGGACTCGTATTTTGTAATTCCAGTTCCCCTAGATGTACGGCAACCAACTGTATATATATCTCATACATGAATACAATGAGATTTGAGAGTTTTCATCACTATTTAATTCCTCACAATCATAAATGCTAATATGGTATCGGAGCACAGCAACTCTGGGAAAACCTCCACCTTAGTGATGCCATCTTCTTTGTGGCCTCAAATCAGCATGTCGTCCTCCAATCTGTTTCTAACACACATTACTTCATCTCTCTTAAGCTTCCGTCGAGCAACTTTCTCTTCTGGAATACTCAACTACTACAATACCTCAAAGGCCAAAATCCTTTTGAATTTATCACAAGTGCAAGGCCATGCCTGTCTCCTTTGATCCAACCCAAAGGATCCGTTGAAGTTCAACCCAACCCTCTCTACGTGCAATGGGTTCAAAAAGATCAACTAATTATGAGTTTGTTGATCTCGTCACTATCAGAGGAGACTCTACCTATTGTGACCGGTCTCAACACGTCTAAAGAAATATGGGACACACTAGAACTTGTTTTATCATTGACCTCAAGCACTAGAACTTTGAACCTCCACGAGCTTGCTTTACTAAGCTTCTACAAATCTTGGTGCCTATCAAGGTAAGGGTAAGGCCTAAGTACACACTACCCTCTCTAGACCCCACTTGTGGGATTACACTGGGTTGTTGTCGTCTCGGGTTATCTCCTTCTAAAACGGATGTTTCCCTATTCGTCTTCAACTCATGTAGTATTATTGCTTATGTTCTTGTATATGTTGACGATATTATATTGACAGGGAACAAGGACAAGTTCATCACTACCTTTATTGCTCAACTGGGCAGCACCTTCTCTATTAGAAAATGGGTCATCTAACTTTCTTCCTCAGCATTCAAGTGAAATGATCGTCTTCCAGACTGGAGCTCTCTCAAACCCAGTATGTGCACTATCTTCTGGACAAAGAAAGCATGCGCGGTGGCAAACCTCTTCTCACACCAATGGTGACTAGTGTTAAACTATACCAAAAGGACAATCCGACTTTCCATGATCCTACTCTATACAAGCATGTTGTTGGCGCCCTTCAATATCTCACTTTGACGAGGCTGGATATCGCATTTTTGATTAACAAAGTATTTGTTGTGGATGCGTTGGAAGCCCTTAAATTAAGTATTTAATTATATTTTTAGTTGTTTTATTTATTATTCTAGAATAGGATTTATGTTTCATAGTTTCATAAGGATTAGGTTAAGTTATAGTTATTAGTTTGGAATAGGATTTAGGTCTCCTACTTTCATAAGAATTAGACTTCCTATTGATGTAATAAGACTCTCCTATTTAAAGGGGCTTTTGATGAATAAAACGGTAAGTCATAATTCAGCAAAAAGCAGGAGATTGGAGTTCTCTCTTCCATTGAACTCTAAGGTTTCAGTCTCCCTTTGAAGAGCTGAAGAGATCGGAGTTCTCTTTCAATGAATTCTAAGGTTTCAGCCTCCCTTTAACGAGCTGATTTATATATCGCCTTGTGAATCGATCCTTCCCTAAAGATTCATAACAGTATTCCAGTTCATGCATTCTTCGACTGTAAATCATTGGTGTGTCGTGAAACACCTATTGATATATCTTCAGCACACCAAGATATGGTCTTTCATCATCTTTGTTTCTGCATATCTTCACCTACAGGCCTTCATCGATGCGGACTAGGCTGGCAGCATAGATGATTGTCAGTCCACGGGCGGTTTTGCAATTTTCTTAGGTGACAATTTAATTTCTTGGACCTCCAAAAAGCAGCGGACTGTGGTTTGTTCCTCAACAGAGTCAAAATGTAAGGCATTGGCGGATGCGGCAACGAAATTGACTTGGATTCAATCTCTTCTATTTGAACTCGGAGTTCATCCTCCTAATGCCCCAACTGTCCAGTGTGATAATATTGGTGCAACTTGTTATCTCATAATCTGATTTTTCATGTTCAGACGAAACATGTGGAAATAGATTATCATTTTGTTCGAGATAAGGTTGCTAGAAAGGATCTTCAACTCTGCTTCATTTCCACCAAAGATCATCCGACGGATGTCCTCACTAAGCCTTTACCTTCGGCTAGGTTTCAGTTTCTTTAGAGCCATCTTAAGTTTGCAAGGGAAGTATTAGTGTATTCTAGATCTTGTCGGTTACTATCTAGTTTGTATCTCCTATTAGTGTATGGTTAGGACTTGTATTTTGTTATCTCAATTCCCCTAGATGTACGGCAACCAACAGTATATATATCTCATACATGAATACAATGAGATTTGAGAGTTCCCATCATTATCTAATTCCCGACAATCATTAATGCTAATACTAGCTACACTAGATAACTATTGAGTACATTTCTCTTAGATACAAAATAAGGCATGCCATACAAGGCCTCCAAAATCCAATTACTTAATACTTAACAATAGACGAAGTGACAAAATATACCTTCCTCCCTTCACTCAGCCTTTGCCTAACTACCTGTGCAAGTGTTGGCTGCAAAATAACAAGGAAAAGTTAATTATACACTGATAACATTTCGTTTATTCTGCTCATAGTGGAGAAGGATTGCTATCTACCTTTACTGGCTGAAAGAACTCATCAATAACATTTTGAGCATTTGAATCCTCCGAAGAAGAGGTAACTCCTGAAGTTTCCACATTTGCACTTGAATGAGTGCTTACGCCAGAACTACTAGGCATCACACCTTGTCGCTTAGGAATCCTCCTTTGTGGTTCACTAGGTGATCTCCACACTCTCCAGGTAAAAACTATAGCAACTGCAAGACCTGCTATGGCCCCCACAGATCTTGAATCCTGCATTCACCGAATAGCTGTTACCAATTACCATCATTATAGAAAAAAGCAGAATATTTTGATAGATCCTCCTGGGATGAAGCAAATTGAAGGTTATACCACAACTTATATCAGAAAAGGTCTTTATTTGTAAGGTTCTGGATAAAACAGTTTATTGGATTGTGGAGAACACAAATTGCTAAGTTAACACCCACTGCTTTCCCCCAACTCTGCAAGTGGTTTGAATGATTTGGCCACTCACACTTTAAAAAGATTGCTTTATAGCATCCTATATTACATGCACTGCTCCCGAATGCTGCTAGATGTATGGATGATTTGGATAGTCACACTTTTAGAAGTGTACCTTTCGAGCAATCCTAGACCAAGGTAGTTATTACAGTGTTATGAGCTATCTGATTAGAGGTTAACTCTTCATACCATTTGATTGGTGACTTGTTTAGTTTTTTTCCTACAATATCTATCATTTTTCATTCATTTCTGATGATGTTTAATCTGAGATTGCAAAAGAGTTCACTTGACAGGAAAGCACAACCCAGAAAAAAGGGACATTGGGACGGTCCAGAAAAAAAATCAGGAAAAATAAACAGGGAGCCATCCAAATTGGCCTAAACCAAATCTCAAAAAATGGAACTGAAGTTGTATACTTCTTTAATTGAAAATGGAAAGTCAAAATTAACCAAGCAGACTAGACATTTCTCCTTGAGAAACATCATCCTGTGGGTGACCTTCAGGCTTCAGGATATCGTAATTAACAGATAATGGAAACTAAAAGTTCTATTGCAATTTGCTAATGAGCAAACAAAGCTATATTAAGTACCAATGTATCATAGTCAAGAAAATAGTTGGAAATCATAACTTCACCCATCTCTTAACCTGTGAGACTCAACTCTAAACCAGCAATGTTATCAGATAAGTCCGTGTTTCTCAACTTTTTATTTTACAACTGAGAAATTCCGGCACACGGTTCGAAACCTATGTTTCCAAACTTCTTCCCCTCACTTCTTTTCTCCTCCACCCTCAGCTTCTCTTACAACCATTTCTCGGCAGCTTAAACTGCTTACACTAGCTACTAGAATCTCAGTCTATGCTTCCAAATCAGCATAGGGGTCACTGTAATAGGCTAATAAACTTACCAGGATTAGAGTAGTGGAGAGGTTATGCATAAGGCTGTAGTGAGGATAAAGAGAGAACAGATTTGGCATTTGAAAGGACCGCTTAAACGTGTGACCATGTGAAGATGACCAAGAAACAGTTATGTGAGGACAAAGCAAACAAGAGGACAAGAACTGGAGGACGAAAGTCAATGGAGAGACCAATAGTGGCAGAGAAGAAGCACAGACTAAAGAAAATCAAATACCTATCAAATAATGAAATGCATTTTATCTTCAACATTGCGAGAAGTTCTATTGGAACTACAACCAGAAATCACAACTTGGCAGTAAGAACAGAAGCAGTAGTAGTACCAAGCATTGTTAGGGAACAACTTTTGACTAGATATTCAAGCTTAAACAATTTAGAAGCTTGAGGACTAAGTTTTACCAAGATTTCAACAAAACTTTATTGCAAACACCATAATTTTAAAGAGACAAGAGATTGATTGCAATTATACAACTGTTAATATTACTCTTATGACAGCTGAGCTACGATTGTTATAGATATTTGATCAGCATCATCTCTACATCCTTACATAATTAAACCCTTGATAATCTCCATTCCCCAATTCAAGTGTCTCTCAATTCATATAATAAGCCAGACACACCCATGATACCGGTCCTAAATGCTACTTCTAAAATATATTTCAGTGACCTAGCTAGCACATTTCAGATAGAACTTTTCAAGTTTATAGAACATTAAGATAAGTAACTGAATTCCAAGTATTTAAACCTTACTTTTTGTCTAGTGGAAATGTGTCTCCTAAAATTGAAAACAACATCAAGAGGTCTAATTCTTATTTCAACATGATTAAAGCTGCCTAAGTACAGTAAGCATCTAGTAACAAGCTTTATATCCTGGTATAATTAGCAAAAGGTGCTAATTTCAATTATAACATCTAGCATCAACTTATAGTTCCCCTTACAAGAAATTGTGCTTAGCAAAGCCCTTGCTTGTAATCATGTGAGCTAATATAGTAATTTCCAGCACGAATTTTAATCTCCTATAACAACTCAAAACTTCAACTCATTTTTTTTCCGTAAACATGATGTATCAATTAAAATTGTTCAGTGCTTAATTCACAATTAAGAGATGTTAAAACTGGAGATTGGGAAAGAGAAAGAGAAATAACCAGTGTGTGGAAGAGATTAGAAATCTTCACGGTCAAAAAAGCGCCGAATCGCTTGATGAGCTGAAGGAAATCGTCCTTGGAGTAATCACCCATGTTATTTGTAGTAATTATAAACAAACTCAGCAAATTTGGCTCCTCCTCCTCCTCCTAGTTGTCGTCGTCGTCGTCGTCGTCGTCGGTTGAGTTCCCGGTGACCGATGAATCGAGCTTTCAGCTTTTCCGGCGGTCTCCACCGTGACTTTGTAGTCCAAGTTTTTGATGGGAATAAATATGAAATTGACAAATAGGGACAGCGAAACGCAGCCTTCGAGGAGAAGGTGATTTTTGCATTTAGCATATTCCCATTTTAACTTTTTATTTATTTTTTTCCTTTGGAATAAATGAAAACAAATAAATTGTCTTTCTTATTTTTTAGGAAAATGGATCAATTTTGCTCATACACTACTATCATAAATTGAATAATTTTTCTTTTCTTTGAATATTTTTGCCAAATATTAGTACTCACATTATTAGGAAAAAGTTTTTTTACTCAAAGAATCTTCAATTTAAAGATTATTTAATTAAATAGCAAATTGTCAGAATTAGGATATATAAAGTCTATCATTTCACATAAATTTTGTTAATTGCTGAGGCACATACGAAACAATTCGCTAATAACGTAACATGAATATAAATTAATAAAAAGTGTAATATATGATCAACCTTACCATTTGCAAGATACTGTAAGAAGTCTTTAAAAAAATCTAACAAATTAAATAGTACCAATAAAAAGCATAAGTATGATCTTTTCTTCTCTCTTTGTAACACCTGTATGTCCAATTACATGAATCACTCAATTGTGTTATAGTACAATAGCTTTGTCCTAATAATGCACAAAAACTCAAATCATTCTAAACGAGCAACCAATTGCAAAATGACAATCAATTAAGATAAGTTACACGAATATAGGAAGAGTAACATAGAGACTAGTAAGTATTTTTACATTATACTGAATAATCTCGTTAGAATTTATAGTTGTCACTGACTCGTGAATTCAATCTAGCAATTGTGATGGTGAAGAAGTATGATCAGTGTCTTCTACTGAAATTTCAGTGGCATCATCAACAGTACTAGTGGTACTGCTAATAACTGACTTTTCAATCTTGAGGGTTGGTCCATTGCTCAACATTTCCTTCTCCAAATACTGGCAATAACTTTCGAAAACTCGTGCACTCACATTAACTCCAAAATCTAGCAAGAAAAGTAGCTCCAACTCCAACTTGTTTAATTCTGCATTGCTTACTCCTCCAACTCGGGCATAAAATGCATTGTTGTAGTGTCTGAAACACATTTTAACAAAAAAAAAATATTAAGATACAAAGTGCTATATGAGTAACTAATTATCATATTATACCAAAAAAGATATTATTATACACTTTTCTTATGAATCGTATAATTTTACAATTTCATAGACTCAAACCAAAAGCTTGAAGTCCATTTCTTTATTACATGTTATTTCAATAAATAGGTAGTTTTCACTTATAAGTTAACCTTGTGTAGTTCTAAAAAGGGATATCAAGTCCTTTAGTCACTCCACATTCCCCTCCCCCAAACCCCCCCCCCCCCCCCCCTCCCCACACACACACTATACAAGATGTTGTATACATAGATATGTTATATTTCAGCACTTACATTAAATCTAAGATATTAAAATAAATAAATAATAAAATACAAAAGTAATTAATGATTGAAAATTAAGTAATGAATTTGATCTTTTGAAAGTTACAATAAAATTGTACGAAATGAAAGATTCTATATTTGAATTCACACCGAATATTAATTAATTTGACCCTCATACTTCGAATCAAATCAAATAAATTCAAACAGATTCAAATAATATTTATTGGACATGTCTAGAGAGAGCAAAGAAGTACTTACGCATCATCGAGCATTTTGGAAGCAACCATGACACTAGTAACAAGCAGCCTATGCACATTCAAAGAAACCAAGAGAGAATCTGGATACTTATGCCCCAATCTATCAATATACACATACCCCACCACAAAACAAGACGGGCTACAATTCGTATACTTGTATAACCTCTCCAAATATTTCGGTATACTTATATTCGGTGCTCGAATCCCATGAAACGCATTAAAATTCTTTCCTAATACCCTCTGTGGGTCGCCTTCCCCGTTGCTCATGAGTCCATTATCATGAGCAACCTGACGGCCCAACACTAGCAATTGATCATTCCGTGCTACGAGCTTTTCGAGCACGTAAGACAAGATGGTTAGGACCCGAGGGGTAGCTGCATCGGCAGGGCTCGGGTCCGGCCGGCGGTGGAATTCGTCGCTGCCGCCCTCGTCTAGCATCTAAATTAATGGAACTGATGTTGTGTTGATAGAAACATTTGAGTATAGTTTTTTTGTGTGTTCAATTGGAAGTTGAACGTTTGGTACTAGTCGCGCGTTATCTGGTTTGAGTTGTTTTCCATCGTGGGCTGTTGGACACGTGTCACTTAATAAGACAATACTTTAGTTATATGTTGGTTTCTTCTTTTTCAATTTTTTTTTCCTCTTATTTTTGGGGTAAATTGAAATTATGGTTGAATTTCAATATTTTCCCAAACTATGTCCACCCTTTAATGAATAGTCAAATGAAATTATATTTGCCTTTTTCTTTTGCTTTTTTGTATTTTAAGTAGGTGTTTGAACATAAAAAAATACATGTATTTATTTATTTTTTTGTTAAAAAATGAAGTTTTGTGATAAAAAAAAAAATCCTATAAAATTAGTCAAGCTTTTAAGCAAATTCACTAGCCAAGCTTTATAACATATAAAATCAAGAGCACACCATTAGTCTTACTGCTTTATTTGATTTATTTTATCGATAAGTTTAGTTAATTTGAAATTATGTGAAATTTATCAAATATAAAATATTATTTTATTAAAAAATATGTTATGTATTTGCTATGTTGAGCAATAATGTTAGTTGGAGAGAAAGTGCAGCTTCTAAGTGATTTATGTGGGGTACAAGGGCAATGGTGTATTGTATATCAGATTTAGTTAGCTTTGATTGTATTGAAAAATCACCCTCATTTGCTCGTTTATTGATAAATACACTTAATAGACCGCGGACATAAGATTCATTGAAGAAAAAATATGATTGTATCAAAGTTGTGATTCCAATGGAACTGGTTGCAATATTATAGGGCAGACGATTGTCGCCACAAAGCTAAATTCATCTAGTAGTTCTCTTTCCTCACTCAATATAACGAGTGACCTAAAGTTTTTACGTTTATGCAATAATTTATTTTATATATATTTTATACTCGTAATTTCCTTAAACAGATCATAGTTATTATAATTTGATAATTGTTATTTTTTCAATTGTCAATACAATAGTTTTTTGTAAATTTCATGACACAAATGTGCATATATAAATTATTGTACATACATAATACCACAAATGTTTAGATCTTAGGGAAGTTCTTATTGATTATATTTTCAAAAACTTTTTTAATTGAGTAAGTTGTTACACAAACTTATCAAAATTATTCTAGAAGTATTTAAAATAGAATTAAGAATTTCACCTATCCACTATGCCAAATAAATTATATCATTTTTTATTTGTATAATATTTTCTAATTTAATTAGTTTGAGCTTGAAATGTGTAAGAAGGCACCTCAAGGAAATGAAGAAATGTTAAACATGATTAATTTCAAATTGAAGTGAATTAGACAAATTAAAAAGTAGAATGTAACTGCAAATTTATTTGTCAATAAGTTTTCATAATTGATAAAAGATTGACAACAAACTATTAAAAAAAATTCAATCAACATTAACAATAAATACATAGTTATCTATTTTATATAGAATATAGAATAATTCTGAGGCCTTACTTTTCGGGACTTAATTCTCTTGTTTACATTTGGTCTGGCTATTGAAATGCCTAATAGTAATTGTTGGTGAAATACAATTGCAATTGAAAATAAAACAAAGAAAACAAATTGTCTTCAGGTTGAGATGCGAGTATTTCGCTCACTGCAGTAAAATTTTTCACTGGTTCAACAATAAACTTTTTGACTTGTCTCTTCCAGGATACAACAACACAATCACAATGTACAACTCAATTGGACAAAAATTGAGTCCAAAGCTCCAAAAAAAAAAACACATCCCTTTAGCTAAATAAAACTCCCTTTTTCCATATAATTTTTATTAATTCTATATTTGTCTGTACTCAATATAATATAAGACAACCATTATTTATAAGTCAGAAATTCTTTCTTACCAAGAACAAAAAAAAATATGGATAAATAAATGATGAAATTATTTCTGATAAGTTACATAAGTTACAATACATAGAGAGATAAATTAATGAGTGAAATAGTGTGTTAGTCGTAAAAGTAGTTTCAAAGAATGGAATAGTTGACCATCATCACTTCAACCATTAAAGACAGTAAAGAAGGCATCAAATGACACTAAATATCCAGGACCTCTCTGCCGAGAGGATTTACTCTCCCAAAGGTTTATATATTTCTTTCTTGGGTTACTTTACATTTTAATTTTATACACCGACAATATAAAAAAAATTTACCTAGCATAGAAGGCAAGGCAAATAACTTTCTATAATGTGTTAAATATATAATAGCAAGGGTAAAATTTTATAGCACTGTCGGTAGATACTAATTAAATTATATGATAGTGGGCGTGAAAATTATGATAAAAAGAAATTGTTTGAGGTAATTTGAGCGACGACGAATAGACCTATTTTATGTAATGAACGAGTTGGTGTGATCGCATCGTTACCTTAATATTTTCTTCTCATTTTGTCTTTATTATTTAAAAACTGCATTTCATCTTTTACCTTACCTTTCCATAGTAACTCTATCCATACCCTATTTTTCTTGTAGGTTTATCATTCAAATTATGAATGTGTGACATTATGTAATGACGGAGAACGATACAATCAATCCAAACATTGTATTCATTAAAATAATAAAGTACAATGCAATACGATACATTATGAAACAATACATAACAACCATCCAAACAAAGTGTAAGGATCTTGGATTTCAAGGAGATGATATAATCTCTCAGAAGCTATTGACTTGGATTTCAACATTGAACTTGTTTACATATTTATGTTCTGCAACTGATTGTCAAGGTTGTGCATTCTAGCCTGTCTCTCTGAATGGTGAATCATTATGGGAGTTGGATTTGGATGTAGAAACTAGTAACCAAGTACAGACAAGGGAAAAAGCCAAGATGAGATATAATGAGGATAAGAAAACCAGAACACGATCATACATCACTTGACTAATAGTTTTTATTTCAGAAAGTCACTCAACTAATGGTAATTATCTCAGAAAGTCGCTCAATTTTGTTTTGTAACAGAAAATTGAAGGGTAGTACTTTTCTCCAGCCTGATGATTTGATGATTATAAGACACACCTGTTTATTTACAGTTATCAAACTCTATACATATGTGATTTTTGTTCAATGTGATGGACCTGTTTTTTGTTAGTTTACTTGAATTGGGATTTTTCTTCATGCTGATAAGATGAGTCAAAATTATTTGCCAAGAAAGGTCATTTCATGTGAATCATGATTTCTTCTTGAATTGGCTTTTCAAAATTATCATTTCATCTTTTATGACTTGCAGGTTCGGTAAGCAGGGCGGATCCACTCTTGGATCGACGTCCCTTAGTCGGTAAATTACATTTCTAAAGGTTAAATTTTGTGTTTATGTCTTCATTACCAATTTTCGACTCCTCTGCTTTGCCAAAACATTTCCAAAGTACCAATATATCAATGCGATCTTATCTTAATAATTTTACGTTTTTTAAAAAAAAAAAATTGAAGTTAACAGTATAACAATATATTAATTTTATATATTTTTATTATTAATTAACGTAATACATACAAAGTATGTACTCTTAATTAATTTAAATTAAATGCATCATCCAATAATGGAATGAAACAAAAAAATCAAAACATAATTAAATATCAAATAAACAGGAAAAGCTCTTGCGGCGTCGTTCTGTAGTCCGTCGTCTCAGAATCTGCACTTCTCCTTCTGTTTCTCTGTTCTAAATCGGCAATCGTCGGCAAAATCAGCTCCGACGAAGTTCCGATCAGAAACCGCCTCGTTGTTTTCCGGCAAACGCTGCAAAGAAGGCATCTTATATGTCTCTGAGCCAAGAAATTAGCTCCGTGAACCGATCTATCGCATTTCCGGCAAAGAAAAGCATTATCAGCTTCACAATAAACAGAGGCCTCTGAACTACAGAGCGCACAAGAAATTGTAGACCTAATTATGGATTCTCCCTCTTTCAATGGCCCTTTGCAATACGAAATTGAGGTAGTTTCTTCTTCACCCTCTCTTCTTCCACTACACATCTTTAATTTTTTGTAATTTGAAGAAAAATAGATATGTTATAATATGTGAAGGGAGGGGTTATTTATAGGAGTTTTTGATTGCACCGGAGTTTTTTTTTATAATACATAATGTACATCGTCCAACTTGAAGTGAATACAAGTAAATATTTAAATTTGTATAAAGCTCAATAAGGAGATATACATGTGTTACTTGGAAGTTGGAGTCATACATGATAATTTGTGTCATATCTGGCATCTTACGTTATTATATCATATAAGATGTGTGTGTCTACATGTAGTGACGGAGCCAAGATTTTTAATAAGGGAGTTCAAAATCTGTAGAAATAGACACACGAAGGGGGTTCGACATCTACTATATATACATAAAAAATTATTTTAACCATGCATAATTAATATAATTTTCATCCAAACCCCCTTAATACAAGGTGGCTTTGCCCCTATCTACATGTTCAACTTCATACAAATTTAAGTGTCTATTTGTACAAATTTAAAATTAANTACACGTAAATATTTAAATTTGTATAAAACTCAATAAGAAGATATACATGTGTTACTTGAAAATTGGAGTCATACATGATAATTTGTGTCATATCTGGCATCTTACGTTATTATATCACATAAGATGTGTGTGTCTACATGCGGTGACGGAGTCAAAATTTTTAATAAGGGAGTTCAAAATTTGTAGAAATAGACACACGAAGTAAACGAAGGGGGTTCGACATCTACTATATATACATAAAAAATTATTTTAACCATGCATAATTAATATAATTTTCATCCAAACCCCCTTAATACAAGGTGGCTTTGCCCCTATCTACATGTTCAACTTCATACAAATTTAAGTGTCTATTTGTACAAATTTAAAATTAAAAAACATTACCACGAAGGTCAAGTTAAAAGGTATAATTGTGTTTATGTCTTTTTTTTTTCTCATTTAGTATGACCAAATAATAGAAAATGTAATTATTCCTAATTTAAATTTGTGTTGGATAGTATTTGTTACAAGAAAAACTGTTTCCTGCCAAAAAAAAGAAGAAGAAGGTGTTCATTCTCAAACTCAAATTTAAAATTTCTACTTAAAGAATGAACTAACCTTATTTATTTCATCACATGTTTTCCAAAACATAAAAAATGAAAGAACCTAATTTATTTCATCACATGTTTTTCAATGGAGGGTGGGTATCTTTGTTTGTTATTAAGCATGATGCTCATGGGAAAATAATAGTAATGTGGTTAGAAAGACACCATTGTCACTGTAGGGCAGATGGGTCACTGTTGGAACAAATTTAGACTAGTTTTTCACATACTTTTTTGGGGGTTATTTTGGTAGACTTAATTAAGTAAATTAAATACAAGCAACTAGTAATAGTTTTCATTGCAGCAACTGAATATAACTAACTCCAATTATTCTAGTATTTATAATATATGTTGAATATTTTTTTATTTTTTTATATAATTATTTTTTATATTTCTAAACATGTTAGTATAAATTAATTGTCTTTGCCTCTTAAAACAGACTTATAAAGATTATAAATTATTTTTAGGGTTTGAATTTAAGATCTTTAATTAAGGGATGTGATCGGAGGGTGGGGTGGGGGGTCTTGTTTCATTTGCCACATGTTTTGGGGAAACTTTGTTTGTAATTAAACACGATGCTCATGGGGAAAATGTGGTTAGGAAAACAACATTGTCACTATAGGATATAGAGTGGTCACAATTTAACTATTTTAGACTAATTTTTACATCTACTTTTTATATTGGGTTATTTGGTTAGACTTAATTAAGTAAATTAAATACAAGAGTTTTTTTAATATAAATAATAATCTATAACTAACTTTAATTATGATAAACATGTTTTTGTGATCTTGTAGAAACCACTTCTGTTATTGATTTTTATTCGTTACCTTTAATAATAAGACGGGATAAAACATTGATAGATTCAATAATGCTTTTGATGTTTTGATATTAAATTTTGTATGTATGTGAAAAATAAATAGAAATAAAAGTATATATACATTTCAAAATTTATATATAATATTTATTTGATAACCTATTTACACTTTGGATCCACCAATGCTAAATATGGTCTTGATTTTCGCAAGAAATGAAAAAGAAGGGAGAGAGAGAGAGAATCTTAAGGGTTTGATTGGTAAAAATTGGGTGGAAATGATGGACTCTAGCTAATTTGTCAAAAAAAATAAAATAAATAAATAAATTGCATTTTTACTACTTTAATAAGTGGCTATAAGCCTGTAACAACATGTCTGATTGAGTTGTGTGCTTGCAATCAAGAGTGATTTGCTCAAAGCGTGTGGGGCCACTTCTATTAGAAGCAGGCATGAGGCAACTGTTCGTCAGCATGTCTGTTTCTAGCCGAGGATATTTATGAAATTTTTAGTACCCTCTTTGTTTCAATTTATTTGTCTTACTTTCTTTTTTTAATCTGTTATATATTTGAAAATTATGTTAAAATTTGTATAAATTATACCCTCTCAAGTCCATATTAAGTGAATTGTTGAGGTTTGATAACCCCTTAAAAAAAATATTTAAGGACATGAATAAAAAACTACTCACTAATACTTTTATTATTATTTCAAAACTATTCTCCTAGCAAATGTAAAGTAGCTAAAAGCTTCATTTAAATAAAGGGTAAACATGGAGAAAAGTTTCATCAATTTTTTAAAACGTTGAGCAGTTCACTTATTTTGGACTATAAAAAGAATTTCAACAATTCACTTAACAGGACTAAAGAGAATAATAATTAACAACTTAAAATATTCGATTATTTATTCAAAAAATTAAATAAGTAAAAAATATTATAAATTACAATAATTAAAATATTTAAAAATCATATAAAAAAAATTGAATGACTCTCTAAATTCCATATATACCAATATTAAATTTGAAATAATTAGTATTTATCCACTGTTTGATTGTTAATATGAGCTAATACTAATTATTTATTATAAAATATGTATATCGACAATCTTCTCTTCTATAAAAGTAAAATTATATTTCATGATTATAATCTTACAAAAATAATTTTGTTTTGAACCAAATGCCCCCTTAGTACTTGATTAAGGCACGAAACTTGTAAAGAGATGTTTGGGGTATTTGGGTGGGGGTTGTACAATGTCATGAGCCATGATATTTTTTGATGAGTGGTTAGTAAGTCATGTTAGTTTATTCTTAGAATTAAAGAAAGAAGAATTGTATGGCCAAGAATTAAAGTCATTAACAATGGAACCCCACCTTCTG
The DNA here is from genome assembly GCF_019186545.1 of Solanum stenotomum. Lineage (NCBI taxonomy): Eukaryota > Viridiplantae > Streptophyta > Magnoliopsida > Solanales > Solanaceae > Solanum > Solanum stenotomum. The sequence continues at coordinate 7,252,439 of NC_064290.1, read as the reverse complement.
ATTAGTTCATAAAATCCTCAATTCGGAGGCATATTCAGAATTTTTAATGTTCAACAAACAATAAATTTTATTTAAAAATTCAAAATCTAAAAAGTAAATACGAAAAAATGGTATTTAAAATTAACATTCACTATAATTTTTAATGAATAAACAACACTTTTTTTTGTCCCAATTTATGTGATATTTTTCGAATTTCGAGATTCAAATAAGTCTATCTTTGACCGTAAATTTTTCATATATATTTTAATTATTTTGAATTGTCAATTTTTGTGACTTATAACACTTTTTATATAGTTTACAAATATATAAATTTAAACTTGAAGATTCCACGCGCAAATTTCTCGTCAAACTTCAACTGTTTTACTCTCGAAAAATGAAAAGTCACATAAATTGAGACAGATGAATTAGAATTTTTTATTGAAAAAGTTCAGATGAACCTCTTAATCCTAGTCTGCTTCGTCCGTGCCCCATCTACCCTTACATCCACACAATGTGACAATCTTTTATTTTTCTTTTTGTTAGGTTATAAAGAATTGATTAGACACCTTTTTATTCTGAATTCTGATTGTTTTTTTTTTTTAATTCATAAACGTGCATGGATGAGCTGTGTGTCTGAAACTACAGGAAAGGAAAAAAAAAACTTTGCCTTGTGAAACAAGTATCTTATTCTGTGGTTGAGACTTGGAATGGGCTCAAATTAGTACATCTGGAAAATTGATTTGGCTCCACTCATGAATTTTTTCAACAGCTAGCCTTTTTATTGTCTATCAAAAATCTTGAAGTGGCAAAAAAATAAATAAAAAAATCTTGAAGTGATTGAAATTTGGTATTGATAAGAAATGAAATTGGCCTAACTTAATTTCATAGTTTAGTTCGAGGTAAGAATTGTTAAAGATTATATCAAGAGAAGATTATATTTATTTTAACAATTCGATATAACTAGATTTGAACATCTGAAGCATAATAATGGGCATAATATCGAGTAAACTAATATTGTCTGATATTATAATAAGAAATGAAAATCTTACACTTGACTCGACTAATTAAATGCTATTTGTTTATTCTACTTTTTGTTTTAGTCCATCTTAAACTAAAATAATGTTTCTTTCGTTTTAATTTTTCACATACATGTTTAAGATTATAAAATTAGGTAATATTATAATATATATATATATATATATATAAAATATAACTTTAATTTATGATTATAAAATTATAAGTCACTTTTACTTTTAGTATGACAAATAAATTAAAACGGATGAGAATAAAAATTAGTAAATCATTTTGATGGGATTCATATATCACAACTCACGTACGGCTGTTGGACCAAAACGACAGGTGGATATGAGTCCCAAAGTATGTCGTTAACCAAGTGGCCACGGCTTAAAAGAGTATTATCAGAGGTGAGGTGGATCCGTAGTCGGGTACGTAGACCTGTTAACTTTGGGAAAAAATTATATATATATATATATATATATATTGAGAAATTGACAGAAACTAAGCTATAATTAACATTCCGTCCATAAGAAGCACATGAATGCTCTTGTATTGTTGGTACAAGGCAGAGAAACTACAGACGAGATCAGGGTTTCAATCTAGCTAGAGTGCTAAATTTCGTTATTTTCATTTTAAATTTAGCTTAGAGATCATATGTGGTGCACCCGAAGTCTTTAAATTTTGGGTTCACCTCGATTATTGATTTATGTCACTTGTGATTTTTTAGTTAATGTTTGTTGTTAGACGTGGATCGTCAATTGTGGATGTCATTTTCTTTGATCCTGCTTTTGTTGCAAACAATATAGTATCACTTTCATAGTTAACATCTGGTATATTATACACCATCAGTTTTGATGGACGAAGCTAGTCTTTTTTAAGATACAAGTTCGGTTGAATTCAGTTATTTTGATTTTGATTTTCAAAGATCTACTCAATAAGTATAAGATATTAATTTAGAACTCAAAAAAAATAAAATTATACACTTTAAATCTTAATTCCGTCTCTATTAGTCCATTAAGAAAAAAAGACTATTATGTGTTTTGGAAGTTCCTGGGGAAGATCGTTTGCAAAATGTGAACATCAACATCGTTTCTTTTTATTTGACTTTTCAGTGAAGAGTCGTAAATAAGTTTGCCCATAATAATGTATTTGTTTAATTATTTTTTCTTCAACTTTCACTTTGTAATATTAAAATTGCAAATAATTGAGTGGTTTTGCAATTTGAGTGCTGTTAATTTATTTACTTTTTAAAAAAGTATGCAGTTGCCTTCTTAAGCTTTTGTTGGAACTTCAAAGTACCTTGCTTTCAGCCTTTTTTTCCCCTAAAGACTTGTATTGGAATTCTGACTAGTTCGAATTTGTTCGAGTAGGGCTTATTTGAGGCGTTCCTTAATAAGATTTTCTATATGTGGGACTCAAACTTGAGACTTTTAGTTAAAGTTATAAAAATCTTATTCATTTCACTGTAATCTTTATCAATAAAGAGAATTTAAGCCGATGAATATAAACTATGTGATCTGCTTGTATTGTACACTATTTTCATTGTGGTGTCCAAATTCATAACTGCTCGGATGGTTAAAATATAAATAGAGAGTATACAGACGGAATTCATTGATAAACATCTAAAATGAAAATTCATATAAACTTTAAGTGTCTGTCAATAAATTTCGCGGAGTACAAATTAATAAATTAAGTATAGGCGGAACAAGGAGACGTGAGACCGGAGACGTCACTTCCTTCTATAAAAGATATAAACATTAGTAGTAATAAATTTGTGTATTCGAATGTTATATACTGTTCCATTTACTTTTGCAGTTATTAAATCATGATTTTTTTTAATTTTTTTTTTATATGTTCGACATAATACTTTCCTATGTTTTTAGACGATTTTCTTTATAAAGTATATTGTTCTATTATGAGCAGTGACGAATTCAGGATTTTTGTTTAGGGGGTTTGAAAAATAAAAGTATAAATGTGTAACTGAAATTCTTTTGGGTTTAAAACCATACTTAGCACGTTTTTTTTATTAAAAAAAAAAAGACTTGAAAAACAGAACTGAAAAATTTTAAAGAAAATTGAAACTAAAAAAGAAAAAATAAAACACTATCACAGGGTTTCGAACTGGTAACATGAAGCTTAATTTCAAAGGACTTGCCGTTGCGCCATCAGCTTCTCCTTGTTATTGAGAGGGTTCAAAATTATAGAAAATTTATCTTATATATACAATGTAATTTTTTGCCGAGGGGGTTCGGGTGAACCCCTGGAATCAGGGGCAAATTTAAATGTCAAATTTGGATCACCGAAACCCGTGGTCATCCGGCTAAACTCGATATATCATTTGTATAATTCTTAAAAATATATTAAATATTAGCTAAAGGAACCCATGCCCAAAATGACCAGATGGTTCACTGGTCAGAGGGCTTATTATCGAGGTGGTAGTCGCTGATTCGAATCCCTCCAGCCCTCGATTTGTCCATTTTTTAAAAAGGTTTTTTTTTATTATATAATTAATAAAAGAAATGGCATTACAACTTTAATTAGCCAAGGCATAAAATAGAAGAAAAATATATTTCAATTAAACGTCTTCTCTTTAGCTCGCTAATTTATTGTCTCTGTAAAATTTTGGAAATCTAACGGAAATAAAAAATAATAATTNGGAGGGCTTATTATCGGGGTGGTAGTCGCTGATTCGAATCCCTCCCGCCCTCGATTTGTCCATTTTTTTAAAAAGGTCTTTTTTATTATATAATTAATAAAAGAAATGGCATCACAACTTTAATTAGCCAAGGCATAAAATAGAAGAAAAATATATTTCAATTAAACGTCTTCTCTTTAGCTCGCTAATTTATTGTCTCTGTAAAATTTTGGAAATCTAACGGAAATAAAAAATAATAATTTATTATAAAAAATCCATATAGGCGTATATTTGATTATTTTCACATGAATTATTTTTTAACTTATTTAATTAACATTTTTTGAGTTTCTTTTTCTTATTTCTTTGTTTTTTCGTTCATTTTAGTGTCAAACTAAGAGAAATCAAAAGAAAGAACTATGAATGGAAAAAGTGAAAAAATAAACAATTTTTTTTTGGGCTATATTGGAATTTAAATATTATTATTTTTGTAGCTATATTGAAATTTAGTTTTTATATCTATAACTTTTTTGGGGCATCTAAAATAAATTTTACAATAAAAATTAGTGAAAATAAATAAATTTGACCATTAAAATAATAAATTCAAATTAGCCGTTGAATAAAAAAATCTAAAAAAAAATATATGACAAGGATCAAATATACCCCTATGTTAATTTATTTTTTTTAATATTAATTTTTGCATTCGTTAGAGGAAAAGAGTATAGGTGAGCTATTTGTATGACATTAGAGGTATATATGAGTAACTTTCATAACAAGGTGCATGTCTAAATCACAAAGTTGAGGGCAATATTAGGCCATTTTCCCTACAATTTTAGATATTATCTTTAAAATAATAGTGCACCCATCTTCTTGAAATCTTGGATTCGCCTCTGCTTGGAACCCACGTGGGTCCTCCCCTGATTATGAGGTTAAAATTATATACTATTGTGGACATGCATGTAGCCATTGTTAGCATTTAATTGATTTGACCATATAAACTAGTAGTATATATAACATAGAGACTCTTAGTTCTGTTGTAATGGTTGATAGCTAAATATAAATGTCCCAAAAAATTGTTACTCTAGAAATTTAAGACAAAAATTAGCAATTGTTTTTAACTATTACCCTTTATAATATTGCTTGATTCTCAAAAACAAATCTAACAAATAAAAATAACTTAGTAACCAAATAAATTTTATTTATTGTTCTTCTTAATGTGTCTGAAAAAAGCGAAAAAAAAACAATTAAAATGAAAATAAGGAGGTATCTCGATAATTTATGGGATGAGTAATCAGACAAAGTTTGTTAAGGGTACTCTTTTTGGAATTACATGCTAATTAGAATTGCTGTAGTCATAATTATACAATATAGTAATTATAATCATGATATTGTACGATGATATATTTGTTTATCATAATGTAGTTATAACCGTTTGATTGTATAAGTGTAGTTATACAATTAATTAATTTAATTATAAAAAAAATAAAGTTATTATTTGACATATATATGTCTTTATAAATGATATTAAATAAGGTATTTACGATACATATTGTTGTTTGAAAATATATTAATTTATATATATTCACATTTGTAAGACATCAAGGAGTGGATATTTGACGAACAAAATAATTAATATAATACTCTCATATCAAATTCTAACATAAATAAATTAAAGAAATAAATAAAAATTCAAAAGAAAATGAAAAACATATATAATTCTAAAACCTCATTCAACAACAAAATTCTACTTTTATAACATCACTCATTTTATTCCAAGTTTGTTAATGAATTGACTCATTCTTTAAGAAATAAGAAATCAATAAAAAAAATACGAACAATTATATAGGATCACAAGAAATATATTACCCAATTCTCAACCTACCCCCCTCCCCCCTTAAGAATTAGGGAGGGTAATTATCTCTTCTCAATTAGATCTAATTTTCTTCTAATCAAGTAATTATTTGACCAAACAAATAAGTCAAACTGTAATTAATTACACTAAATTTGATTATAGTATATTCCCCTTCATTGAGATATAGAAAGTGTAATTATTCAATTTTATGTTAACCAAATAGAGTAATTATATGACCAAACAAACAAGTCAAACTGCACCCAAATTTTATTCCATAGATTATTAGATCCTTCCAAATAGGCCCCAAAAGTGCTTTTAAGGAATAATAATAAGTATTTATAATCCAGTCTAAGATTCACCAGATCTACCAAGATATTGTACTAAAATACATTTTCAAACACATTGAATCTGTCCCAAAAAAATATGTACAACAAATCATTTCAGTTAAGTCACTTCACTTCACTCAAACTCTTTTATCACATTAAACATGTCAGCTTTCAAAAACACATTTTGCTTCAAAGACCTTTCCTTGATATTTATTTTTATCTCAATTTTTTTCATTACTCTCAATTACCATTCTTCCATCCTCCACCAATTAACCTCTTTCTCCTCCGCCTTCGCCACCGCCACCACCACTATCACAAATATATCTTCGACCACCACCACCGTCAACCACCTTGTGTTCTCAATTGCTTCTTCCTCTAAAACCTTTTCGAAACGCAAAGAATTCATCCGTTTATGGCACAAACCTAATTTTACAAAAACTTACGTCTTTCTAGACCATCCTTTGTCAGAAAATTATAAATCTCCGAAAAATTCTGATCTACCATCGATTCTTATTTATGAAAACATGTCTCGCTTCCCATATACACATCGTGCGGGTGCACGTTATGCCCTTGGCCTAACGTACATGATTAAACAAGTGGTCGCGCGTAACGATTCTAACGTGCGATGGTACATTTTTGGAGACGATGATACGATTTTTTTTGTGGATAATTTAGTGAAGATGTTGGAAAAATATGATCATAATGAATGGTATTATATAGGGTCTAATTCAGAGAGTTACGTTCAAAATAATTATTTTTCTTTTGATATGGCATTTGGTGGTGGTGGATATGCAATAAGTCGACCTTTGGCTATGGTTTTAGCTAGGGTTTTGGATTCTTGTTTGATGAGATATCCAAGTCTCTATGGAAGTGATGCTAGGATTTTCTCTTGTTTGGCTGAGCTTGGAGTGAGTTTAACACATGAACCTGGTTTTCATCAAGTAAGTAAAACATTTTAATGTTATTGCTCTCTTTTACTTCTAGTTATGAAAATATTGTTACCCCATCGCCAATTAGTTGTCATGTCTTACTTTCTAAGAGTCAAATTATACGAATTTTGACAAATATTTTAGAATGTGATTTTTCATCAAATTGATATGAGAAATGTTGCAATTTGTATTAATTTTCGTACAAGTTTTCGAAAACCAAAATTTTAAGTATAATATTGAGCTAATTTAATCTAATTAAATTTTAAAAATGAGTCAAATTAAATTTTAAAAAGTAAATATGACAACTAATTTAAAAAGAAGACAATATATTACTACTTTCTAACTTTGATTAAATGATACAAATACAAATTCTAGTTACAAATTCAGGAGAATTAAGGAACTTTGATAAATACTTATATGTGTGTTAAAAATTCACTAATGTAAAAATAATTAATTCAAAATTTAATTATAAGATATCTTGAATTTGTTTTTGTTGATATATCATTCTTTCTGTGTTTTTCTTGTTCCTTTAGATAATCCATTGTTTGGAAGACTTTTTCTTTGATATAATCAAATCTGTTAAATCTTATTTTATCAACGATATTTTTGAAAATAGTGCGAAATATAGGTGTGAATGGTTCATATAACTAATCTCAATTAATTTGGAATGGAGATCCATAATATAGATTAAAGAGAGAAAAAAGTATATCATTATATTAAAATAGTAAAAAAAAAGACGAAGAAGTTAATTTAGAGGACAAATAGGTATTCAACCACCAAAAGTTTTGAATAAACATAGTTTAATGGTGGTTCAAGCTAATTAGTGTTTTAATGTAAAAAATAAATCATAATCTAATTTTTTATTTTTTATTTTTTATTTTTGAGTTGCAAAATTCTTTCTTTCTTTTTAATAATTTTTTTTCCTATAAGCTAAACACACACACACATATATAATAATAATAATAATAATAATAATAATAATAATATTTTTAATCTTGTGGTCTTAAACATCTCATGTGGAAGTTATATTTAAAAATATGACCAAAAAAAGAAACATTTTTTAATGTTTCGAAACGAATTAAAAAAGAGATAAATAAATTAAAAGATACTCCTACTATAGTATATTGTTTTGTTAAAAAAGGCTTATAACAAAATTGAGCCTTCAATTTTTCAGGCCTAAGACAGATGCCTCATTTTTAAAGAAATTGAGTCACTCCTGACAAAGTTAAATGATTTTTATGTTATAAACTAAAAAGCACATGATTTTATTAGGTATTTTCGGATAGTCGAGTAAAGTCGAGTAATCTTTTGAGTGATGAACTCGAGAAATGATATTTGAGACCAATCCCAATCCTATCGCCAAAAAGTCATCAATATAGTGCAGGAGCATTCACATTTTTTACCTATTTTTTCACTTTTATTTTGAATTTTACTTATTTTTTCACTTTTATTTTGAAATTTGGCTATCTCCCAGCTATGATTTGGACTTTTCGCCATCCAGAGGAATACTAGTTATTATCTATGAAAGAAGGATTTTAAAAATGAAAAAAAAATATAATTTTTTGTTTCTGTATTAACTAAATCTAGTATAGTCGATCTTGTTTTGATGTGGGAAAAAACTTTTTTAAAACGCATCTCAGCAAAAACTCCAACAATTACTTTATTTTTAAAGCCTCCACATCTATTTTGTTCCCTATTTACTATTCAAATATTTCCAATTCATAAGTATTAGAACCATATGATGCGCAGACAATATTAAATTTTATTAATTATATAAAAAAATTGAAACTACTAGATCTTATTACTTTAATAACAAAATTTCACCTCATGACATCTTGCTTTATATATTCATCTATTGAAACATTTCTACTTATTTGTAATAAATAATAGTTTCATCTCTTTTTATTTTATTGTCAGGATGATTTATGGGGAAATTTATTTGGATTGCTTTCATCACATCCATTATCACCATTACTATCACTTCATCATATAGAAGATGTACAATCAATGTTCCCTAACATGACCAAAATTCAAGCTCTACAGCATTTCTTCAAAGCTGCTAATGTTGATCCTGCAAGAATATCACAGCAAACTATTTGTTACGATCGAAAAAATTCATTATCTATCGCAGTGGCATGGGGTTACGCGATACAAGTATACGAGGGCAACATTAAAGTCCCTGAGCTTATAACAGTTTTAAGATCGTTTGATTCGTGGGATAAAGATAAGAAAAAACCATATTTTATGTTTAAGACAAAGGTGGAATCTAGGGGACCTTGCAAGAAAATGGTTGCATTTTTGGATAGTGTTGATTCAAATGGAGATAAAGTTTGGAGTAATTATACAAGGCATAGAGTTGTGGGAAAAACTTGCACAAAAGATGGCAATAAAGTAATCAAGAATTTGGAAGAGATTAGAGTCCACTCTAGGAAGTTGGATACTAATACTAGACAGGTACACATTTATGTTTATATCATTTTTTTATTTTGCTTCTTCCATTTATTTTTAGTAGTCGGAGAATCAGAATTTTCAGTAAAAGAATTTAAAATAGAATGGAACACATCAACAAGCTAAGGGGATTGATCAATAATTACTATATACCTAAAAAATATTGATCTTGTATAAATAGTAAAATCATCCGGCGATAGGTCATTTTTCTTTTTTTTTTTTTTGTCCTGCTGAATCATTTTGATGTTGAAAAACATTAATGGGTGTGGCCTAGTGATCAAATAAATGACGTAAGTTGAGCATCATGAGGTTTCACGTTCCATTTTCAGCAGAAACAAAAAAAAAGGTGAATTTCTTTGCATATGTTCTTGTCTTGATGGACCGAGTTATTTGATATCTATGGAAAATAATTCGTCAAGATTACAAATACTTTGCAAATAATATTTGGTTTGATCATTCAATATTTGCAAATTTAAAACTTTTTTCTCATGCATATTTGAATTACTTGTGAACTATTGACAAACTTGTTTGATTATTATATATTTTAAAGTAAAGTTTTTCTTTTAATATTTTTTGCCTTGAAATGTTTCAGGTTAGGGCGCCACGTCGTCAGTGTTGTGACATATCATTATCGTCCAAGAAATCTATGGATATTCAAATCAGACCATGTGGGATTGATGAGTTAATTACAATGTCTCCCTAAATTTTATAATTTGTTTATAAACTCTTCTTTTTTGTGGAGAAAATATAATGTTTCATTGTTACAAGCATTTGTGACAATTGTAAGTTTGACTAACCCCAATGTGGTGATTAGTTAGGATACATGATTTCAAATTAACGACTCGAGATCAGTGATTTGAAATCATGTTGATTGAAATTAAAATTATATTTAGATATGTGATTTAAATTTTTTAAGCTGTATTTTCATAAACATTAAAGTATCGTAATTGGTGAAAATTATCAAAACTCTCTCAACTCTTACCAATCTTATGAAATGAGCAAACTATAGTTCCTAAATAAAAGTATTGAAATATCTTAAGATGTTGCATTAATAAATCATATATCCTCATGCTCCTTTTATAAATAAATGTTTGTGATTACATTACTATATATTAGAAGAGTCTAGGATTTACTACTATTGTTTCAATAAAATCATTACAAATGTCCAATACTTACTATATTACTATATATTAGAAGAGTCTAGGAATTACTAGTTTACTACCATTGTTCCAATAAAATCACTACAAATATCCAATACCTACTATATAAAATATATAAGTGGGCCCGACCACCTTCCACTTAAATACTACATATTATATATTATTAATTACTATACTATAAATCACTACTAATATCCAATATATTTATCAAACTATATAAATGGGTCCCATCACCTTCCACTTAAATACTACATATTATATATTAATTACTATACTATAAATGACTTAAATACTCCATATTATCTATTACAATAATTAACAATTATTTCACACTTTAAATTCTATCAATGCCATATAAATTAGGATAAAAAACCTAACATATAATATTTAAATATATTTAAAAATAATAAGTAATACTATACATTACAATATTAACAGCTTAATTATTTAAAACTTATATAAAAAATTTAATTGACTCTCTAAATTCTATTGGTACCACATAAAATGGATTATATAATACACATAAATTGTTTGAAATTGACGAAAAAGAAACAATAAATTACAATAATTAATAAAAAAAAATAGTCCACTCCAAAAAATCTATCAATTAACAATATACATTGTTTGAAATTGACGAATAAGAAACTATAAATTACAATAATTAACAAAATAAATCTCTCGACTCCAACAAATCTATCAATTAATGCCACATAAATTGGGACATGACAAATAACATATATTATTTAAAAATTAGGTTCAAAATGTACTACAAAATACAATAATTAACAACTTAATATATTAAAAAGACATAAAAAATGGTTAATATTTGAAATTCTGCATCTGCCACATACATTAGAACAAAGAGAGTAATAAATATTATTTTTAAAATTATGTTAAAAAAAAGTACTATAAATCACTATAGCTAACAATTTAAAATATTTTTAAAATCATATAAAAATTTCAATAACTTCTCAAATTCCATAATATAACATAAATTAAAAAAAAAAGTGTTATAAATCATAATAAATAGTACAATATTTCAACTACTTTAAAAGCATTATAAATTGTAATAAATAATACAACAATTTAAATTACTTAAAATTTAACGACTTAAATTTTATTTTAAAATGTATTAAAATTTTGGTTAATTGTCAAAACTTTACATGTGCCACATAAATTGGGACATGGACAGTCACACATATTTTTTTAAAAAAACTACATTAAAAGTATCCTATCAATTAACAACATATATTGTTTGAAATTGAAGAAAAAGAAATTATAAATTACAATAATTAACAAAATAAATCTCTCGACTCCAACAAATCTATCAATTAATGCCACATAAATTGGGACATGGCAAATAACATATATTATTAAAAAATTAGGTTCAAAATGTACTATAAAATACAATAATTAACAACTTAATATATTAAAGAGACATATAAAAAATGGTTAATATTTGAAATTCTGCGTGTGCCACATAAATTATAACAAACAGAGTAATAAATATTATTTTCAAAATTATGT
>NC_064290.1:7026919-7236929 GCF_019186545.1 Solanum stenotomum | reverse complement strand
AAAAAATTAGGTTCAAAATGTACTATAAAATACAATAATTAACAACTTAATATATTAAAGAGACATATAAAAAAGGGTTAATATTTGAAATTCTGCGTGTGCCATATAAATTAGAACAAACAGAGTAATAAATATTATTTTCAAAATTATGTTAAAAAAAAGTACTGCAAATCACAATAGCTAAAAATTTAAAATATTTTTAAAATCATATAAAAATTTCAATAACTTCTCAAATTCCATAATATGACATAAATTAAAATAAAAAAATAATATATATTGGGCCCCGTGCTGGCACGGGGTCCTATATCTAGTATTATAACAAACTTTCAAGTATACATAATTTTATAAAGATTCACTAGTAATTAGCTATTATTTGATATAATATTTGTTCCACATGGTATATACAATCTTTTTACGTCAAACATGATTTTTTTAAAAATAAAATATAAATTTATGGGTTACATTTTTAAAAAGATTAAATCATAATAAAGAATTTAAATCCTAGTGATTTTTGAAATTGAAGTTTTGTGTAAATTTCATCAATAAAAATTCCAATCAAAATTTGAAGTTGAGGTTTCAAATTCTATAGTTAAATACCAACTTATTCTGAACTTCTAGAATCGTTCTACTAGTTATTTCCTCTTGAAGAATGTCTTTTTATTAAAAGAACATTCGATTAAAATAATTATAATCACTTTTTAAATATATAAAATACACACTAATTATAAATGAAATACGTATAGTTTGTGTATTGTCTGGGTCACTATAGCACAAGACTTGCTACATTCGGCCTAAATGTTGTTGTTTGCCCCTGTTTATTTTTTCGGTCTCGAAATATTATTCTATTTTTTATTTACACGCTTTTTAAAATTATATTACCACGGAATAAGAAGGGTGTTTTACTATTTACATTAATCTACATTTTCAGAGATAAACTCTCTTTATATTTACTTTATTTATGTGTCATTTTAAAAATAAAATGACAAAATAAAATGTAAACTTTCTTATAGTCTTAAACTCCAATTATTATTTTTAGACAAATAATTTCTGTAAGGACGACAAATATATAATAAAGCTTTACATGGACAAAATCATTAGTAAGATGATAAATTCACTCTATTTTATGTTATTGCATATCGAATGGCCTTTGTTAGAAGACAATTGGTATCTCTATTCCCTCATTCTCTCCTTCAGCTCAAAAACAAATGAAACGTTAATGTTACCAAAGTGTTCTCTACCAAGGTCAAAGAGAAAATAAAGAACAGATATATATCTCCAATTCATCACCGTTGATTTAGTTGCTTCTCGTGATGAAATCTCAGCCCTCTGATCTGGCTTGTCAATTATTACTCACTTTCAACAGTTGTCAAGTTTTCCCATTTGGATATTTTCCAGAAGATTGCCTACGTGTATATAGTTTTATTTTACATTATTCTTTTGTTTTCTTGTATGGTACATAGTTTGTTAGGATAGTTATTTTTGCATTCATCAGATGCTTACAAGTGTACAGATGGGATTCAACTTTGTATTCATTCTTTACGTTTAAATAGCCTTGTACGACCACAAAGGAATAGACAGAAAATTCCAATTATCTTCTTTATCTCTATTTTTCCAACATGGTATCAGAGCATTAGGGTTAACAATCCTGGTTCTTCCTTCTTGTTCCTACTGCCTTCATTCTCTACCTCTGTTTCTTCACCATGCCTGATCCTATCACTGAAAGTTCTCCCTCATCTGTTGGTGGCATTCCTGCTCAAACCAATATTGGTGTAGCAGGGTCATTTGAAACTCCAGTGGTTGCTGCTAGTCACCCATTTTATCTTCACCCCTCTGATTCACCTGGAATGACTCTGGTCAGCACCATATTTGATGGGAAAGGATATGGTGGTTGGCGTCGGGGAATCCTTATTGCCTTGTCGGCCAAGAACAAGATTGGATTCATTGATGGAACTATCCTTAGATCCACTATATCACCTGAATCTTTAAACTCTTAGTCTAGGTGTAACGACATGGTGATTTCTTGGCTTTTGAACTCACTTTCCAAAGAAATAGCAGAAAGTGTTCTATACTCAAGGACTGCTCGAGAGATCTGGGAAGAGCTTGAGGAGAGATTTGGGCAAAGCAATGGACCTCAGCTCTATCACCTGCAGAAACAAATCAGTGAGTTAGGACAGGGAAACTTGGACATTGCCACTTACTACACCAAGTTGAAAAGGCTCTGGGATGAGCTTGACAGTCTTGACGTTTCACAGACCTGCACTTGCCATTGCACTTGCGAAGGGAAGGTAAAAACTTTGAAATCTCAACAGGATGCTAGACTAGTCCAGTTCCTTATGGGACTGAATGAGTCTTATGCAGGACCTAGGAGCAACTTGCTCATGCTAGTTCCTTTACCTTCTGTTAACTATGCTTATTCCCTTCTGATTAGAGATGAGAAGCAGAGGGAAGTTCAGATTTCTAATCATCCAGGTGCAGGGGCTTTCTATGTTTCTAAACAAGGATATGAGGTTAATAGACCTTTTCCGGAGAAGAGGGGTTTACCAGATGGAAAGAAAAACACTTCTTCTTTGATTTGCACTTACTGTAAGAAAGAAAATCATACTATTGATAATTGTTATAGGTTGATAGGGTTTCCTGCTGACTTTAAGTTTACAAAGTCTAAGAAGTTTACCCAAGGAGCTAAGAGTAATGTTGCTTGTGCTGAAGACAGTGGACTTCAAGCAGGGGATAGACCTATGACTCAAGATCAGTTTCATAGCCTCTATCAGTTACTCCAAAATGTGAGGGTTGGTACAGAAGGTGAACAAACTCCAATGGACACTGTTGCTGCCAATTGTGCTGGTATATCACATCCTCCTCTTTCTAAATCTCCTAAATCTTTTATTAGTGTTTCTTTGAACTCCATTTCATGGATTTTGGATTCTGGTGCTTCAGATCACATGACTTCTGATATTAACCTTCTTTCCAATATCACAATGCTTCCTAAACCAGTCTATGTTAATTTACCTAACTCTACTAGAGCTTTAGTTCTTCAGTCAGGTTCAGTACATCTTTTGCCTGGCCTCACCCTAAAAAATGTCATGTTTGTTCCTTCTTTCAATTACAATCTCTTATCAGTTTATAGGTTGTGTTTTCAATTCAACTCTATTCTCATTTTTTCTGTTTTTGGTGCTATTTTGCAGGGCCCTTCAATGAAGAGGCCACTGGTTCTTGGTAAAGTCAATAGAGGGCTCTATTTTTTGGATTCTAGCAAGCCAAGTCATCTCAAGACTCCTCATGCAATTTCTAGTTTAGGAAATTTTCCCTCTACTTCAGTTTGTAATCAAAGTGCACATGCACAAGTTTCCAATTCTGTTTTGTTTTTAGGTCTTTCTACTGTTGATGTAAACATTTGGCACACTAGACTTGGGCACATGCCATTTTCTAATATGAAGAATATTTGTTCCATTCCTGTTCCCTCTACTTTATCTCCTTGTGATGTTTGCTCTAAAGCTAGACAATCCAAATTACCTTTCCCTACTAGTACCATTTCATCTAAGAATATTTTTGATCTTATTCATGTTGACACTTGGGGACCTTATAAAACACATACTCATGACGGTTTTAAGTATTTTCTCACCATTGTAGACGATTATAGCAGGGGAACCTGGACTTTTCTACTCAGTACTAAGTCCAATGCTTTCAATGCTTTGAAAAATTTTCTATCTATGATTGAGACCCAATTCCACACCAAAGTCAAGATTCTTAGAAGTGACAATGCCCTCGAACTGGGAAGCAGTGACGAAGCAACTAAATTTCTTGCTTCAAAAGGAATTATACATCAAACATCTTGTGTTTACTCTCCACAGCAAAATGGTGTTGTGGAAAGGAAACACAGACATCTTCTTGAAACCTGCAGATCACTTCTTTTTCAGTCACATCTTCCAATCAAATTTTGGGGGGAATGTTTACTCACTGCTACTTATTTGATTAATAGATACCCTTCACGAATCCTAAACATGAAAACTCCTTATGAACTCCTTTTTGGACACCCTCCTAATTATTCTGGTTTGAGGACTTTTGGTTGCCTCTGTTATTCATCTACCATACCTATTCATAGAACCAAATTGGATCCTCGATCAATCAAATGTGTTTTTTTGGGTTATCCGTTTGGGAAAAAAGGATATAAACTTCTTGATCTCATTACAAATAGGATTTTTATTTCAAGAGATGTCATTTTCCATGAATCAATTTTTCCATTTTATAAATTTCCTACTGTTCCAACAACTATTCCTATCTTTTCTGGTTCTCCTATTCAATCATATGAACCAGATATCACCTCTGTTCCTGCGTCTGTTTCTCCTTCCCCTCATTCTCTCTTTCAGGATCCATCAGTTCCCCTACCTGATTCTCCGTCCACTACTCCTTCTCCTTCTACTGTTTCTATTCCAACCTCGGATACTCTCCCTGTCAGGAAGTCCACTAGGTTACATCATCCACCAAGGTATTTGGATGAATACATCTGCAACTCCGTTGTTCTCACTGACCTCACTCAGAGTTGTTTTGCTTTTCCTATCTCTCCAACTGTCCTTCCTTTTTCTAACCTTTCTTCTTCTAATCAGTCTTTATTAAATTCTATTTCTTATATTTCTGAACCAACTAGTTATTCTCAAGCCAGCATGCACCCAGGTTGGCAGGAAGCAATGGATAAGGAGTTTCAAGCCCTACAGTCCAACAACACCTGGGATGTGGTACAATTACCCAAAGGCAAGAAAGCCTTACCTTGCAAATGGGTTTATAAAATTAAATATAAACAAGATGGAACTGTTGAGCGTTTCAAAGCACGATTGGTTGTTAGGGGAGATATACAGAGGGAGGGGATTGATTTTACAGAGACATACTCCCCCGTTGTCAAAATGACAACAATCAGATGTTTACTAGCTGTTGAAGTTAAAAGGAATTGGGATATTTCACAGTTAGATGTCAATAATGCCTTCCTGCATGGTGATTTGCAGGAAGAAGTTTATATGAAATTCCCCATTGGTATGACTGCCCCTACACCCTTTTATGNTTAAAAGGAATTGGGATGTTTCACAATTAGATGTCAATAATGCCTTCCTGCATGGTGATTTGCAGGAAGAAGTTTATATGAAATTCCCCATTGGTATGACTGCCCCTACACCCTTTCATGTTTGCAAATTGAAGAAGTCTTTGTATGGCCTTCGTCAAGCTTCTAGACAATGGTATGCTCGTCTGACCGGTGCTCTCAATTTCAAAGGTTATTCACATTCACTCAACGATTACTCTTTATTTTTCAAGAAATCAGAAGGTCGTATTTCTGTTTTGGCTGTCTACGTTAATGATATATTACTTACGGGGGATGATCCATCTGAGATTGATTCACTCAAGTTGTTCCTTGATTCCCAATTCAAAATTAAAGATTTAGGTTCTGTTCATTATTTCTTAGGCATGGAGATTATCCGAGAACCTAAAGGTATTATCTTATGTCAGCGAAAGTTCACCTTGGATTTACTTCATGAGTTTGGATGCACGGATTTGAATCCTGTTTCGTGCCCCCTTGATCCAACTTCCAGGTTGCGAATGGATGAAGGTGATCTTCTCCCGAATCCAACTCTCTACAGAATGTTGTTGGGCAAGCTTAATTTTCTTACTCACACCCGGCCTGATCTTTCTTTCGCTGTCCAACATTTAAGTCAGTTCATGCAAAGCCCTCGCAAACCACATCTTGATGCTGCCTTTCGATGTCTCCGATATCTTCTCTTCGATCCCGGCTTGGGTATTTTTCTTTCTTCATCCTCCTCATTTGATTTGGTAGCCTTTTGTGATTCTGATTGGGGTCGTTGCCCTGATTCTCGTCGCTCCATCAGTGGGTACTTTATCACTCTCGGTGGTTCTCCGGTCTCTTGGAAATCCAAGAAACAATCTTTGGTGTCTCTTTCTTCCGCTGAAGCTGAGTATCGATCAATGCGCAGAGTCGTTTCTGAGATCACTTGGTTGGTCCGTCTTCTCGATGATTTCTCTGTTCCTTCTCCTCTTCCAGTTCCCCTTCTCTCAGACAGCCAAACTGCTATTCACATAGCTAAGAACCCGGTATTCCACAAACGAACCAAACACGTGGACTTGGATTGTCATTTCGTTCGTCAACAATACCTTGCCGGACTGATTTCTCTGAGCTATGTTCCTTCGATTTCGCAGCTAGCCGATGTTTTTACCAAACCCTTATCAGGACCTGTTCATCGATCTCTCTTGGGCAAGTTGGGCATCGTCTCACCTCCCTCCAACTTGAGGGGGGGTGTTGGTATCTCTATTCCCTCATTCTTTCCTTCAGCTCAAAAACAAATGAAACGTTAATGTTACCAAAGTGTTCTCTACCAAGGTCAAAGAGAAAATAAAGAACAGATATATATCTCCAATTCATCACCGTTGATTTAGTTGCTTCTCGTGATGAAATCTCAGCCCTCTGATCTGGCTTGTCAATTATTACTCACTTTCAACAGCTGTCAAGTTTTCCCATTTGGATATTTTCCAGAAGATTGCCTACGTGTATATAGTTTTATTTTACATTATTCTTTTGTTTTCTTGTATGGTACATAGTTTGTTAGGATAGTTATTTTTGCATTCATCAGATGCTTACAAGTGTACAGATGGGATTCAACTTTGTATTCATTCTTTACGTTTAAATAGCCTTGTACAGCCACAAAGGAATAGATAGAAAATTCCAATTATCTTCTTTATCTCTATTTTTCCAACAGACACATTAACTCAACATGAATTTTTCTAACATGAATTCAAAATTCAATGGGATTTCAATTCAATAAGGACAATAAATCTATGACAAAGCTTTATAAATTCGCTCTTTGTTAGGTTACTACCAATCGAATCGCCTTTGTTAAAAGACACTTTAATTTAATAAGAAATTTTCTAATATGAATTTAAAATTCAGTAGAATTTCAATTCAATAAGGACGACAAATATATGACAAAGCTTTACGTGTACAAGACCATTTGCCTATTCAATATGAAACTTTTTATCGTAAATTCAAATTTCAATTGGATTTCAATATGAGTATCGACCACGAAGCTTTCACGTGTCATCATTTTGGTCTACTTTTTCAGATTTCCACAGTTCAAACCCAGAACCAGAAGCAGAAACAGAAACAGAGACAGAACCAAAAATCTGAGATCTGTTCACAATACAGTTCGATTTCCATAGTTACAGTCATCATTATCTTAGTTTTTTCCATGTTCAGTTCATCCAACACAGTAGAAATGCCTATGGTTCCAAGATTCATTCATACACAAAATCGCCTCAAAGATCTTCTCTTAATCTTCTCCACACTTGTTATCTTCTACCTCATCTTCCTTCTTCATCACATCCATACCCCCAAAACTTCCTTCAATCCTAATCCCAATTTCTCCAAAACCCCTTCAATTCCCACTAATCTTTCAATCTCACACCTCTTCTTCTCAATTGCCGCTTCTTCTTCATCTTTCTCTAACCGTCTCCCTTACATTAACCTCTGGTACAAACCCAATTCCACAAACGCCGTCGTTTTCCTTGACGACCCGATTTCCATTTCTACCCTCTCTGTTTCTTCTCCCCCAATTCTTGTTTCATCGGATACTTCCAAGTTTCCTTATTCTTTTCCTGCTGGTCGTCGTTCGGCGATTCGGATTGCTCGTATTGTTAAAGATACTTTTGATTTGGTTAAAAATGTGAACTTTAATGATACCCGTTGGTTTGTTTTTGGGGATGATGATACTGTTTTCTTTACGGATAATTTGGTTAGAGTTTTGTCGAAATATGATTGTGAGAAGTGGTATTATGTTGGTTATAATTCGGAGAGTTTTGAGCAAAATGAGAAGTATTCGTTTGATATGGCATTTGGAGGGGGTGGGTTTGCACTAAGTGCTCCATTGGCTAAGGGTTTAGCTAGGGTTTTGGATTCTTGTTTGATTAGGTACCCTCATTTGTATGGAAGTGATTCCAGGATTTTTTCTTGTGTAGCTGAGCTCGGAGTACATTTGACTCGCGAACCTGGATTCCACCAGGTGACTTTTCGTACACTCTACCCTCGCTAGACTCCAGTTGTGGGATTAAACGTGGTATGTTGTTGTTGTTTTGTCTGGGGTTTGGATTTCATTAACAAAACTTGAACTATAAACTAATAGAGCAAGATGGAATTTTGGATCTGGTTTTCATGAGATGACCTTATTGGATGATCTTAAGATTCATTTAATTTAGTAAAAACATGAGGCAAATGATAAAGCATGTTAGTACTATGTGAAATCTTGTTAAGTTTTCGTATCACAGGGAAATGTTTGAACTTTTGATATCTTTTGGTTGATTTGATTAGCAGCATATGGAAACTATGACCAATCTGTTTAGCATGTTATTAAAGAACATAACTGCTATTTTTTTCTTCAATTGTAGTTCTGCAATTGTGATGATAGTTGAAATAAGGCTCGTTTTGATTCAAATAGTGTTTAATGTTTTTTATGTTTATACTCCCTCCATCCCAAATTATGTGACGGTGTTTGAGTGTGCATGGAGTTTAAGAAAGAACAACTTTTGAAACTTGTGGTCGCAAATAAGCCATATATATATGTTTGGTTATAAGTTACTATCTCATGAAGGATAAAATGAGAATTTTACAATTAAGTTGTTTCTAAATATAGAGAAGTGTTATTCTTTTTTGGGACAGACTAAAAACGAAATACTATAAATTGGATGAGGGAGTAGTTTTTGGCATGCTACCTTATTGTGAGCTTACGAGTAACCTCACTTAACCTCAAATATTTTCTTTGCTAATGGAAGTTAAATGAACTAGCCTTCTGAGGGTGCTCATGTGAGTATATAAGCTACCTAGGATGTTCTTGATTTTAGTTTTGTGTATTAAGTCGAAATTGCTTTGATTATTAATAGGTTGATGTTCGAGGAAATCTGTTTGGTATCCTTGCTGCACATCCATTATCACCTTTGTTATCACTTCATCACTTGGACGTCGTGGAGCCACTTTTTCCTGGCATGACTAGGATTCAAGCAGTGGACCATCTTTTCCAAGCTGTCCATGCTGATCCAGCCAGGATTTTGGAACAAACTGTGTGCTATGACAAGTCCAGTTTACTGACCGTTTCAGTTGCATGGGGTTATGCCGTTCAGGTGTTTGAAGGGAATCAACTTCTTCCAGATCTTCTCTCGCTGCAGCGAACTTTTACACCATGGAAAAGGGGTAAAAATGTTTCTGCAAGCTATATGCTCAACACTAGAGTCAACCCTAGTAATCCATGCAAAAAACCTGATGTCTTCTTCTTGCAAAAGGTGCTTTCTAGTATAGATGGCATATGGACTGAGTATACAAGACACAATGTTGGGAAGTGTGTTAGAAATAATCCTACAAAAAAGTTGGTAAAGATAAGGGTCCTCTCGCAGAAGTTTGCCTTTGATGTTGAACAGGTACTCTGCATGCCTATGGACCCTGGACTTTGTTTTCCTTGTCTCGCTATTATTACTGTGCCTTTGTTTGTGGCATATTTCTATCTCATGCTTCTTCTGCTGAACATCTAATTTTCCTGAATCAGTTGAAGGCACCTCGCCGATCATGCTGTGACATTTCGTCACCTATCAATGAGACAATGATAGTTGGTATTAGACAATGTGGGCATGATGAGTTGATCTCAATGCAGACTTAAAATGATACTTAAAATTGCTCGACAGACGGCCTGTCAATCCATGGTTTGGACGAGCGGGGGGGTATGCAGTCTCTTGACAGAACTCTCTCTTCCGATTTCTGAATTTTAAGGTACCCTTTCTGGTTAGAAAGACCTCACATGCCTTCTTTTTTCCACCTGTTATTGATTGCTTTGGTTCACAGAAGACTGTTTCTCCCAGTGCTATTTCTAAATCATATAAGGTCCTACTTTCATGTTAGCTGGCGTTGAAACTTGAAGTTAATAACTCATATCATCTGGTCTTTCTTGCTACCACGGTAGCACCTAGTGTGGTCAACACCAATCGCGTTAGGGCAACAAAGCTTACACTCATTCACATTGGTTCATCCTGCTATGCCCCAGGCCTTTTTCTCTTCTTAAGTAAAAGGTGGTTGGCCCTTGTCAAAACCCAGGAATCCTAGTCCTATCAAAACCAAGAAATATAGGCCTGCCTGCTATCCATATCCATGCTGTCTTTAAAGAAACATGACATCCATAGTGTGTGATAAAAATGTTAATGCATCTCGAACTTCTACTTCAGGGAGAAGAAAGACTCTCCAAATCTGTTAAAATAAATTTCTCCTAGAGAAATGATAACTACCGGAGGCACAGAAAGGATACATGGAACTTCAATGTGTTGAGAGAGACGTAAACACATGACACTAGTTCCAACTTGCTATGAAACTTTGGCCATGTTTGATTTCTCTCTGTCTAATTATTAGTTGCAAAATCCATAAATTTTAGAATTTGGGCAACTAATAAACTAATTAGCTTTTGCTGATGCATTACTATTGAGTCTCTAACAAATTAATAACAAAAGAAAAATCATACTTACAAGGTAAATTTGTATACAAAGTGTACCAAAACTGTAGAAGGAAAATTGCAAAAATTACAGGTATCAATATAGGCTTGGCATGGTAATCTTGTTGTAAGTACAAGGAAGCGACTAGAATAGGTGAATGGGGGTAACATTTATCTTAGTGGTATTTCATGCTTTTCATCCCAAGTATCTTTCAACTCCTTCCTTATAAATTGTCTTCAGTTTAGAAAAGAACTGCATTTTAGCACCCTCGTTACTTAGGCATGTTCAATTACACTAGGCTTCAGAGCATACAACAATTTGTCACTTAGTCCTCAAAAACCTGTAGCTGACATACTTAGTCAGTATAACATGGACGAAGAAACTGGGAATTGGTACTTAAATGATTTTGTTAGCGTTCTGATTCTGTAGCATGGCTCAGGTTAAGCCACCCTATTCAATAGCAGCAGGTATATCAATATCCAAGAATCTCTGAGCAAACTGTGATGTAAAGCAAACATGTATGCGCACAACAAGAAGAGAGATTTGAAATTGATACGTGTGGAACAATTATTCATGAATTTTGCTGGCTACTGCTGCTTTATTTAGCAGACTCAGCACATACCATCTTATCTATTAAAGCTTGCCATTTTTTTCTTCTTTTATTAGTATTTTTCGAATTGAATGCCTTTTAAAACTTTTGTCATAAGGTTTGAATTTCCTGTTATTTGAATAGTTGGTATAGAGCATCACTAAAATGTCATGATAGATTCAGCTGTTTGCACCGAAGTGTGAAATGTACAGGCCTTAGTAGTAATCACGATGATTTGAGTCGTATTGCTTGATTCACATGCTGAAATTAGGCAGGAATGGTAAGATTGTGGAGCTCCTTGTCCCTAAATTTCATTTCCTTCCGGCTTTCTCTTTTGAGCATTGTTTTGAGGGTTGAGTTACTTGCTACGAGTTATTCTATTGTTGCCTTTTGTGCCTATTCCCGTGGTTTTGAATTAATAGTGAAGTTCATTTTCTTCTCCTTGGCATTGCAGATTTATGTGATTGTTACTCTACCTCCCGTACTATTAAGGAACTCTTGTAGGAGGGTGTCATGTGTGTTGCATCTCTTCTGGAAAGAGTAGTAATCACTCTTGAGAAACCTTGGTGGCTCGTCGATTCCATGGATCTTGGGACATAAGCAAGTTCTGTGCTTATAGTTTCTCTGGGTGTATTCCGCCATACCACGGACTGAAGTTGATATTGTTATGTTTTTATGAACTATGATTAGTTTAATTTTTTTTATTTTTTTACTGGAGAAAGATGAGCCTAGACAGGCCTCAGGAAAGTTTAGTTAAGGTGGCATATATAAATTCACCAGAAATGTAACTTATCCAGATCAAACTGTGGTTTTGAAAACATTTCTTGCTTACATTTGCCAGATACAGTTGCAAATATTGAGAAAATGATAAACAACAAGTGTAACATATTCAAAACTAAATTTATCAAAATAAATAAATGCATATATTCAATATTAAATTTAACTCCATAAGCATACATGTGAGAGTTAGATACATGCAAATCCACTTGGATATAAGAATAAATCATATCTAATTTTAATCTTGTGCATTGGACATACATGATTTGAATGTATTTGGACACGTCAAATATATGTATTCGAAGTTCAAATATCTAGTAAGATTTGTGATGTTGCAAATTAACATGAATCTAAGTAATTAACTCCTAAATGAAGGCCTTGTGCATGTGCAATGCATGTGAGCTATCAAACTACGAAACAAAAATATCTTCTTATATTGTCTCTTGTTTAATTCGATTTTAGAATCCACATCAAAATTCTTTAATCTTATTTTGAAAAAGGAAAAGGCTATGTGTCATCGAACTTTGAGAAAAGACTCATTTATGTCATTCATTAAAAAATTGGCTTATCTATATCATTTCAAGTCTATTTGAGAAAAGACTCATCCATGTCATTCATTATCTGTTACCGAAAAAGCAGTTTCGATTTTACAAAATTATTTCGACTTAAAATGACATATATTCGATAGAGTATGAAAGAAAGTTAAAAATGCCTTCGATTAGGCTAAGTAAGCTGTACATGGAGGAAGACGCCGAGGGCCTCAATTTATTTTGAGATTAAAAGTAGCAATTGTCTTTACTACTTTCCCTTTTAATCCGTTTCAAAAAAAATGCCAATCATATAACATGTTTAAAATTACAAAATTAAAAATTCAATATATTTATTTTTAATTGATGATTATGTTCGGCAAACCCTCGTTTTGTGTTTAGTTTAGTAGTACAAATGTCACCATCGTAAATTAACACATGTCATACACCTCTTCATAATTTTCACATTTTCACACACATTGACTTTTACTAATTTCATTTTCTTCAAATATGACAAAACACATTCTGTTTTTTCACCAATTTTCCTTATTCACGTCAACATTATTGACTCAATTCCACCACATGGAGACCTCTAATTGGACTCAAACATGGCGTTACATATTCAAAAACTCAAAAGTAACCTAACTTTTCCTATTAGTAACTCTTCGTAATTAATAATAAAAACATGTACACATGTAACTGATTTTCTAAAATGCAAATTAAAAAGATTGTCAAATTTTCTCCACAAAGGGGTTGTAGACTTGTAGTGAATAGAATTTCTCTAAACCCCTTGTTCCCTTTGTCTTCAAAATTCATCCTTAGAAATGCAAAATTTTCATTTTTCTAACAAGACACAATATAATTCCACCAATAAATTCAAGAATCTCATTATAATATCATGTTTTAGTTTCATAATTTATTTTGTTTGTTCCATTTTTCTAGCTCCAAATAAGCATTTTCATACCTCAACTTCATTACAAAATGATGAAAATAATTTATCATCACAAACAAATCTTGATCATGTTGTTTTTGGGATTGCATCAAATGAGTTATCTTGGTCTAAAAGAAAAGAATATGTTAAACTTTGGTGGAAGCCTAAAAAAATGAGGGGTTGTGTGTTTCTTGAAAAAATACCACATTTTTCATCAAATGATACAAATGATGATGAATCTTTTTTGCCTAAAATTTGCATTTCTGAGGATACTTCTGATTTTAGATATACACATAAAGGTGGGACCCCATCAGCTATACGTGTGGCACGTGTCGTTTTGGAGACAGTGAGGCTTAATTATACTAATGTTAGATGGTTTGTGTTTGGTGATGATGATACAATTTTCTTCCCAGAAAATTTGGTTATGACACTTTCTAAGTATGATCATGGATTTTGGTATTACATTGGGACAAATTCAGAGAGTTTTATGCAGAACAAGTTTTTTTCTTATGAAATGGCTTTTGGTGGAGCTGGTTTTGCTATAAGTTATCCATTGGCTAAAGTTTTGGCTAAAGTTTTTGATTCTTGTATAGAAAGATACCCTCATTTGTATGGAAGTGATGGGAGAATTCATGCTTGTTTGTCTGAGCTTGGTGTTGGATTAACTCGTGAGCCCGGATTTCATCAGGTACATTGAATATATCGACAAACCCTTAAACTTGTCTGTGAATTTCACTTAGATAGTCGAACTATGATTTGTTCCAATTAGACACTTTTGGATCATATTTTGAAAAAGTTCCTATACAGTGTTCACACACTCATTACATAGATAAGTTGATCACATTACACATTGACATCAATTGGAACATGCATGAGGTTTTATCAGAGGAGCTGATATATTTTAAGTCGTTAACTTATCTTTATAACGAGCACTTGAAAACATGAGCAAAAGATTTTTCCAAAATTTGAGTTGGAAGTGTTTAATGGGAACACTTTATTATATATTTAGGTGCTACATCTGAACATGTTGTAGTTCGAGTGTCTAGATAGAATTTACTGACAGATTTAAGGGGATGTCGATGTATTCTGCCATTTTCATTTTTGTGAATTTTGCATTTCTGACTATGTTGTTCTGTTTTTATGAAATTGAAATACTAGATGGATTTTCATAAAAATGTGTTTGGAATGTTGGCTTCACATCCCATTAGGCCATTGGTATCTATGCATCATATGGAAGAAATTGATCCTATATTCCCAAATATGACAACAGTGAAGGCTCTGGAGCATTTGTACAATGCTGCAAGCTTCGATCCACATCGAATTTTGCAGCAAACAGTTTGCTATGATAGTTGGTTTTCTTGGACTGTGTCAGTGTCTTGGGGATATGCTGTTCAAGTGTTTGATAAGCATGTGCTTTTACCAAATGTTCAGCGCGTACAAGAGAGCTACGCTCCCTGGAAAAGCAGCCATTTAGGTGGATTATACGACTTTGATACAAAGAAATATGAACTTGATCCATGCCGAAGGCAGCTTGTTT
The DNA here is from genome assembly GCF_019186545.1 of Solanum stenotomum. Lineage (NCBI taxonomy): Eukaryota > Viridiplantae > Streptophyta > Magnoliopsida > Solanales > Solanaceae > Solanum > Solanum stenotomum. Next base: position 7,222,056 of record NC_064290.1, on the reverse strand, counting down.
TTTTCTTGGACAAAGTTTCTTCAGGCAAAAATGGAACTGAGACTATTTACAAGAAGAAAACATTTGAGAAATGCAAATTCGACAGGAGTTCACCTAGAAGAGTCGAAAAAATCAGAATGTTGTCAAACAAGTTAGTCCTTGATAAACAACAGGTATCTTAAAACTTTTGCTCTCTAAATTCTGTTCTTTGTAAAATTGTTTAGTGTCTAATTTTTGGATCTTTTGGTCTAATGTTATATGTAGTTGCTTGCTCCAAGAAGGCATTGTTGTGATGTATTACCTTCTACATCGAGCAACGTTATGGAAATAGCAATAAGAGAATGCAAGGAAGATGAACTAATTCACATGCAGCATTAGTACAATATATTCCTGAGACATTCAGCAACCATTTGATGGTCTCCCGGCTAATTGCCTGATCTGATCGCGCTCTATTCTCATGAAATTTTGAATCTGAAAAAGCCATTGCTCCGGAGAAAAAAAGAAGATTTGACAGTAGCAAGATGCCAGCAGTTTGTTCATGGCACAGTAGTTTGTTTTCTGAGCATTTAAGTTCAATGATCGAAGAGAATTCGATGCCAGACATAATCAGGGGAAGTTTTTTTCTTTGGGAAATCAGTTTTGTATATGTGTTTACATGGATTAGATGTATATCATAGGAAACTTTGTCACATAAACAAATTAGGAAACATGTAAGGAAACCTTTGTTACTTGTGGGTTAACAAGAAAAATGTCTCAATTTTGACTGAAACTTGATCAAGATTTTCCTTTGTTATCTTGTGTGATGAGAGTACTAGAGAAAAAAAGATTATAAGTGGAGTCTGGAAAGGATATACGTAAGACTTATTTCTACCTTGTGAAAGTAGAGAGGTTGTTTCTAAAGGACCCTCGGTTCAAGTGTAGCAAATCAAAGTAAGAACAAAAAGGAAAAATGACAATGCAAAAAACATGAAAACTAATACGGAAAATAGTGCAGAGCATTTAGTAAAGGAACAATAACAATAATGAAATAGTGTGATAATCGAAACATAATAAACAACAGTTACAAACAAAAGCAATAAACTACATGAATAAAGCTAATACTACGGCAGATATGGTACTCCAGACTATCACCAATCCTAATCTCATTGAAAAGCAAGACAATACTTCATTATCTACTAACCTTATTTACAGACAAGGTATAGGTGAAATCAACTATAATCGTTATTTTAAAAGTGTGAGGAGAGGTGTTTTACTTACTACAGGTGAAGTGTAAGCCTCGTAATACATATCAAGTTTGTTTATAAATTAATAAAATAACATAACAAAAATATCTAGTATGTTTTTACAAGTATAAGCATATAAAATAATCAGCTTCCAAATATGTTTTGATAAATAATTAATGATAATTTAGGTAGAAAATACTAACTATCGATAATTTAAATATGTAACTCAAATAAAAATGATACTTCAAGTATATATTTGATCATTTATCTCCTAGTTATATCATTATCTTTAAATTTGATTGGCTTGCTGACCATTGTGAATTGACTTGGCCCTGTCCAACATCCAGCTATGAAATTTGAGAGAAAAAATGTGTGTGGGGAGGGGATTCCATATGAATTTATAACTTTTGAGTATCTCCATTAGCTAGTGTTAATTATAATTACTACATGACATACAAACAATAATTTTTTTTAATCACTATTTACTTATATTTAAATTATTATTTTTTTTGTGACTTATAATACTAATATAGTCTTCAAATTATTTTTCAAAAATCTTAAAAATTATATATTCAAAAAATTTTGACTTTCGAAAGCTGATTTGTGTCATATAATGACGTAAGAGAATAGCAAGGATAGAGGTGGAACGTGCATCCAGTTACATGACAGGGTCCAAAATTATTGTCTTCATATTTTTTTAAATCATAGTGGTGGCTTATAAGTTGTATATGATTAATTAGAATAGGATTTAGGAATAAGTCTTCTCTTTAGGCAATGCTCTCCGTGATTCCTTGTTTCTTTGTCAACAAACAAATATCAACTATACAAATAGACCATATAAACTTAATTAATACGTAAAACTATTGGTTCCTTAATTTTAATTATTACTAAAGGTCATATAATTTGAAGAAGAGTCACAATTTCTTTATTATAATATCAATGTAATTTTAACATGTTACTTATAATAGATAACCGATCAATGTTTATTTAAATGAAATTACCTTTTATTGCATAGAAGTTAAATTCGTTGAAGAAAGCCGTTTGATGAATGAATTGTTGTATAATGCTCCACCATTTTGCCATGTTCTTGTGTTAATATTTGGACTCTAAAAGGAGTAGCATGCAAGTAAAACTCAAAATAAATTAAAATTAAAACTGACAGGGGACTTTTTTTATGGAACAAGCTGTCAGTGCCTCTTGAAATTAAAATAATGCCTTCTCCTTATTCAACGTGTTTTGTATAGTTGCATTAAATAGCTAAGATCTTGCAAGACCCAAGACGTACAGAATTAGCTAATTTGGCAGCAGCAATACAGCCAAATTAGCTAATTCTTTGTTGATTGAAGAAGTTATGGCAATGCTAAGAATGTTGATGAGCTTGGCTGCTATAGCCATGCTGCTTGGTTCAGCCATGGCAACAAATTACACAGTGGGAGGTCCTAATGGTGGATGGGACCAATCTACTGATGCTCAAGCATGGGCTGCATCGAAAACTTTCTTCGTCGGAGATAATCTGAGTAAGCCATCTAAAAGATAGGCTATCTTTTTAGAACTTGTTGGCATCCATCCATCTAATGCCTTGTTTTGTGTTTTCTTGACAGTTTTTTCATATGCTCTAAGCCATTCTGTGCTAGAAGTCACAAAGGCTGGTTTTGAGACCTGCCAGATTACAGATCCTATTGCAATTTATACTGGAGGGATGACAGTAATCACTCTAGCTTCTGTAGGCAAGAGATACTTCATCTGTGGAACTGGTGGACATTGTAATGTAGGAGGAATGAAACTCGAAATCAACACTCTTCCCAAGGCTACCCCACCCCCACCAGCCAAACCGGCTACTCCACCAACACCAACCCCCAAAGCTCCACCACCATCAACTCCGTCAACTCCACCACCATCAACACCCAAAACTCCACCACCAACTCCCATGACTAAACCCCCAGTTGCTTCCCCTCCCTCTTCATCACCATCTCCCAAGTCTTCATCAGCACCCTCACCCAGAAACGTACATAAAATTTCCCCTGCAATGTCACCTTCCAAGTCCTCCCATGCTCACAGCCCAGCCATGCCTCCTACTGGCGTTCCAACATCCCCTTCTGTTGAAGCCCCGGGATTGCCACCTTCTGCTGAGGCCCCTGGTGCTTCTGCACCTGCCACATCTTCCCCATCATCGGCTGATAAAATCAGTGTCGTTGCTGGTTCTACTGTGGGATTTGGCTTTGTTGTTATGATGATGTTCCTTCTGTAAGCCTTCAAACAATATTTTGAAGATGTTGTCATTTTTTCGTTTTATGTTTCATTTAATTCTATTTTGTACCTGATTTTCCTCAGTCTTGGTTGTTTCTTCAACATTCCATCTTATGAATGTGCAAATTATTGACAGATATATAATGGAAAACATTGAGATTTTCTACCCTAAAGCATGAATACTTTCTTGATTCAGTAGAATCAGTAGAGGCAATAAATGTGGAGTCTTACACAGCCTATGCTGATGTCTAACAAAAGGTTCAAAGAAACTTAACTGTTGAAATTTCCTCAACATATTGCTTGTCACAGTGCAAATAGTCTGAAAATATGTGCTTCACAGAGTTTAGAAGCCCTAGATGTGAATTTCGGAACCACATAAATCGAACAGAGGTTGACCTCTTTCCTAACAAGTATACAGAGCAAACAAAGTATAATCTAGTACAAGCACCAGGGTATCAAGAAAACACGGAATAGTTAATCCTAGTGCAAGGAAAAGAATTCTGGTAGTGAGTGCAGAAAGTAACCAAAATGGCCTCTCAAGCAAAATAAGCCAAGTCTTCAGAGTCAATTCAGATGAGAATATACTACTGACTGCAGAAGCGCTTAGCTAAAACAGTGTATAATGTGCATACAACCAAGTTTAATTATTTCAGAAGGAATCCCATCTAGGGAATCATAATACGTAACTGTTTTTCGGGTGAGTATATACCCGTCATATACATGATTTAGCAAACCATCAAGACTGATTCATACATAAAAGCTAGACATATAGATACAACCAGCAAATTGTCTCAGTTGTTTGTCACCTTTAGCACTCACAGGAGCAACAAAAAGAACAAAGCTCCAGTAGCAAGTCACCTGGCAAATTCAGTTTAAGCAACTGGAGGACGGAGCACATGATCTTGAGATGTGTCAACAACAGCAGGTTGCATGAATTGCCACATTGCAACACTGGGATAACCAATGAAAGGCATCAATTTGTTGCCTGCAGCGACTTGTCCTTGTGCAGTAAATGAAGCTCCCATGGCAGAAGGATGGGAGAGAAACCCTGGTTTAGAGGCTAAGCTTTTAACCTGCTGCTCCAAATTCTCCTTTTCTTCCTTTAGCCTTTGCTTTTCATCACGGAGCTCATTCTTCTCTGCCTGAAGATACATAAGTTTTTCTTTTAGAAGTGCCTCAACAGAGAGCTAAAGAAAACTAGCACGAATGGAAGTTTAGAGAGTACAACTGACATTCAGTGGCACTATAATTAAAACTACACCTTAAGTTCTTTTATCTTCTCTTGCAGCTCCTTATTTGACTCCTTCAGCTTCTGGGTTTCAGTTCGCAGCTCAATCAGCATCCTTTGAGCATCACTCAGAATTGCAACTTTCTCAGTTTTTGGTGGCCTTCCAGGATCAAGGACAGAGCTCAATTCGAGGAACCTATATGATGTCAGATTTGGATGTGAGAATTCATAAGAAAGCCAATATATCACAAGAAAGAGATCTAGAGGGAGAGATCATGCCTCTCATTCAGTCTGTCCCTCCGCAATTTCTCTCGGCATGCCTTAGATCTCGGAGAGCTGCACCATTCACTTTTTAACCTGTACGTACAGTTAAGTAGATATACAAGCAAGAAATGAATGATACCAGTTCAAATGACATTTTTCTTTGATTAGAAAATGCTTTCTGAAACAACCAGTTTTAACATAAAAACTTTCTGTCTTTTTCTTTTTCATTTTTTTGTTTACTGGGGATGCAGGGAAGGGCTATAAGCTATTAGGAACTCACTTTAATGGCAAACCTTTTGAAGAATATTTTCATTGGAAAAAGTGACACTGGAAAAGGATATAAACAAGGATGGCTAGCAAGAGTACAGCCATGACCAATAGGAATCCTATGCGAAATTTATGTGATACACAACTCTAAAATTAAGAAAATTATGTTCAGGTCAACACTGTGAAAGTGAATTCATTCATTTCTCATTTTGATGGTGTACGTAGGTATAGAAGAACAAGAATCACATGTACAGTCATTCTAAAGTTGCTAAAACTATCTGTCTACTTTGAGCCCATAGCGAAAGGAAAATTACTCTGGAAACTTAATAAGCTGTATCCATCTTAGAAGCGCCAACAAAATGAATCAATTGAAAAAAGGTGTAATGTTAGAATCCCAATAGATAGGATGCAGTGTATTGAAGCTAAAATTTTATAACTGCCTATTGGAAAGGATGCATATTAATTGAAGATATCTATAAAGTTCCGTCAAATGTTAATGTTTCTTTTTAGCAATTAGATAGATTGGACTGTGAAACCTGAAACAGAGATTTCAACATAGACAGTTCAAATTTGAGATGATAGTCCTTCAAATGGAAATTATCAATTATAATAGTAAAACCCTTATACAGCCTTGAAACAAGAAAACACCAATCCACACCAGATTGGTACTCTAAATGGATTCTCCACAAAATAGGAAACTGAATGTAAAATTTTTCAATAAGTCACAGTATCTGAAATTCATGCCTGAGCTCAATAGAGATGATTAGCAAGAGAACCGGGATGAAAGATACTGCATAGAAACCCTATTTTGTAATAATTATACTGAGATCATTAATAAATTATCCTACTCTCAGCAACAAGAAGCAACAATAGTTTCTTCGTAAAAAAGGAAAAAAGAAGAAGTATAAAGAAACTAGCCAGCTGTGTTGTCTAATGTTTGTTATATCAGGATATCATTGTGCTGAAAAAGTTACTAGACTACAACCAGGAACCTCACAAGGAAAATAGGTTTCTTGAGTAATCAATAAACTTCTCTCAGTGAAAGACAAACATAAAACTTAAAGGAGTGATTGGGAGGAAGAGCCTTTAACTCTACCTATATGAGCTTTTGCTCATATGGCCGGTCTCGAGCCCATATAAAGGAGGAGGGTTGTGGTGTGCAGTGTTATCAAAAGCAAAAAGCACAAAAAATCTCTAAGATCAGTTGGGGTTTTTAAGCACAAAGCGCAAATAAAACGTGGACTTCAATTATTCTAGAACCAAGAGTTGAAGACAAGGTTGTAGAGGGAAAGCGTGGTGAGGATAGGGTTATCTCATTAAGTCTTGCATACGAAAATGAAACAATGATATCATTACTGCCTAGAACCAAGAGTTAAAGACAAGGTTGTAGAGGGAATAAAGTGTGGACTTCAATTATTCTAGAACCAAGAGTTAAAGACAAGGTTGTAGAGGGGAAGCGTGGTGAGGATAGGGTAATCTCATTAAGTCTTGCATACGAAAATGGAACAATGATATCATTACTGTCTATTCTCCCTAAATAGGACTACATGTGGAAACAAAAACTAAATATTTGGAAGATACGGGCACCTTGGTTCAAGGTATTCCAGGCGACCAACAGTTTTTTATTTGTGGAGATCTAAATGGTCATGTAGGTAAAGATAACGACATTTTGACCCAATACATGGGGGATATGGTTATGACTTATGATATTAGGAATAATGAAGGAACGCTATTCTAGACTTCGTTTTAGCCTATGACATAGTTGTAGCTAACACATATTTAGAAAGAAAAATTCTTAAATGAGTACATTTAAGAGTGGACAACCATAGTCAAATAGACTTTCTCCTTACTAGAACATAGGATATATAAACAGATCCAGATCTCTAAAACAAGAAGAATGTAATAAAAAGAGTTCACCAAACCTAACAAACCACAATATAAAAGAAATGGATGATTTATTTACCTCTTTCGTGAGCTTGCCTCCTTACTGACTTCTGAATCCGCAAATGTGTAATCTGTTTCAGCACTGAAAGAGATAGGTGACCATCAGAATATGGAGATGGTAAAAGCAAAACAACAGCTTCAGTAAAATGCTGATGTCCCACCACTTAGTGTCATCCTTTCAAGACATTAAACATGTACGTGCCCATAAGATTAGACACACATCTATCGTAGTTGTTACTTACAATTTCCTTGGTGGAAAAGCTGATGGTTATAAATCATACTAAACATAATTTCAGTCTTTCTATAACTTAAAGTAATGTAATCTAGAGAGGAATCTATAACCTCAACACAAACTGATAGCCGATAGACAGTTTCCTCATGCTCGAAACTAACAACTTTTCAAACTACAGGCTGGCTGAAGTGACACGTCCTTGTTGAAGCTACCCCTACCCCATACCACAACCTTCCTCCTTTATCTCGATTGCAAGGGTAGACCGATGCACTAAGCTCCCGCTATGCACAGGATCCGGGGAAGGGCTAGATCACAACACAAGAGTCTATTATACACAGCCTTACCCTGCATTTCTACAAGAGGCTAGCTGTTTCCACAACTCAAACTAACTTTACCAGTTATCTCAATTGCAACAGATTATAATATGCAAAGCTCACATGCTTGAAGTTATAAAGGAAGTTGTAATACCAATTCAGAGCGAACTCATAAAATTCACTTTATGAGTCCTTAGATCCAAAAAAAAAAAAAAAAAAGCGGAAGAGCAGACCCACATGAGATTAGAGGAAGCATAGATTGTTTGAGCAGGCCAGCTGAAATCAATAGTAGCCGGAGACTGAAAATCAGCGACGGTAACAGATGCAGCAGAAGTAATATCCGTCATCAACTCATAATCAAATAACCAATTAGGATTCCCACTAGAATCAACCTCCATGACCTAATTCCCTTTTTCAATTTCTCCCTTCCCTTTTGCTCTGCACACTACAAAACCACAAGTATAAACAATCATCTACTACACTAGCAAATAGCGCAATACAATAGTAGCAGTTGAAATAGCAACATCATATATATATAAAAAACAAAGTTTATTTTTGTGGATATGGATGGAGGAGAATTGACGGCAGCATCAATGGAAGAATTAACAAAGTTGGATTTCGTCATTACTGCATTTTTTAACTCAAAAAGTAAACGCTGTTTTGGATGGACAAGGAAGAGCAGCATGATTTGTGCTGTTTTTCACTGAACAAGTAGCTATCATTCATCAATCATCGTTTTCATTGGTATTATACTATTTGTTGCTGAGGAGGAAACTGCAACTAGAGTGGAACAACTACTGTAACTTTCTATTTGGAGGTTTCTCAAACTGCAACTACCTGTTTTAATATTCTGCACATATAGTATGGGCATAATAAAATGAAATACTTTGGCATCTTTAGTATTTTGATATTCAAACAACTACACCCTCTCTCCTTAATTACTTGTCCATATTTTTTTTTTAGTTATCACTTATCCATTTTGACAAATAAAAAAAAAAATTCTCAATTAATTACTTTGGAAAAGGTAGAATTTCTTGAAAATATTAAGTTTTTAATTCATCCGCTTCATAATTAATAGGAGTAAAACGATAAATTCACTATGTCAATTATTCATCTCTTAATAGGTGTGTCAATTCAAAAGTGGACAAGTAATTAGGGACAAATGGAATAGTTTTTACCTAGAATTCAAATATATAAATTTAATTTATAAAATTTGAAGATCTCATGTCAACATAAATTTATTAATTCTTGAAATTTGAACAATTCTGTATAAATTGAGACAAAGAAAGTAATATATAATACACATTAAAATTTGATCAAAACACTCTAATTTTGAGTTTGCATACACCTTGTTTGGATGGTTATTACCCGTTGTATTGTATTGTTAGTTTAAATTCAATTTTTGTTTTGATTGTTACTTAAATTCTATTGTATCGTATAGTTTAAATCCATTATTAGGTAACGACGAAAAAACTCATTTTATGTAACGGCCGATTTGGTGTAATGGTGTTGTTGCCTTAATATTTTGTTCTCATTTTATCTTTATTTATTATTTAATAATCATATTTCATCTTTTATCCTGCCTTTTCATAATAACTCTACCCCGTATCCTACTTTTTTTATAAGTTTATCTCTCAATTTATGAATATGTGACATTATGTAACGACACAGAATGATACAATCAATTCAAACATTGTATTCATTAAAATAATACAGTACGATACAATATAACACAATACAATACAATACACTATGAACAATACACAACAACTATCCAAATAAAGTGTAAAGACACCTTGATTCATTGCTAATATCTATTGAACACTTCAAATTTACAAAATAGTCAACTAGATACCGCCGAAATTTATAAATCACCTTAGTATATGATGTCCACATAATATTAAAAAAAATTAAAATATCTAATTATCAGTTAAAATCAAATTAATATAACTAGACATGCATTCTCAAAATAAAAATACTTATCAAATTAAGAACAAATTTAAATCTTATGTCTACTAAAATTTGTGCATGATTATAGAAAGATAGGTGCTCTGACTTGTAAAACGTTTGGGCGAAAAGGTTAATAAAATGATCTCACATAAACCATAACAATTTGAATTAAAAGAAAGAACATTGGCTAAATCTACCTAGACAGTTTTTAAATTTTTTCAGGAAACTTTATTTAAAAATTTGAGTGAATATTTATTTTAAATATTTAAACACATAACAAAGTACTTCTATTATACATTTTCAATTCAATTTGAAAAAAAGTAAAATTACACATATTCTCAAATATTTATGTATTATATAGATTATTATCGTCAATGTTTGGACAGGCCAACTAACCATATTTCGACTTTGCTTCGAGTACCAGTAATTAGAGTTATTCATGATTTGACTTGTCTTTCATCAAAATGAAAAAATAAGTAGGTGTTTGGTCATAAAGTTTAGGAGTAAATATCTTTTACTTTCCGAATCGAAAAATTATATATATAAATTTTATAATTATTTATATATTAATCATAAATAAAATATAAATATTTTGTTAAATTATAATTAACTTAAGTCGTTAAGTTTACCATTTTCTCAAGCCAACACTTAAATTTTAGCCCAACTATTACAATCATAAATCCAAGTCAATTAAAATCCATTACTTTAGTTTTTATCTACCCTACCTCACATAAGATACACACTTTCTCATAATTGAATCACTTTGTTCGGGTAATAATAACTTTCTCATAATTGAATCACTTTGTTCGGGTAATAATAACTTTCTCTTAATTGAATCACTTTGTTCGGGTAATAATAACTCTCATATTGCTTAATTAAATACACAATAGCTTTCCATTTTCTCAAGCCAACACTTAAATTTTAGCCCAACTATTACAATCATAAGTCCAAGTCGATTAAAATCCATTACTTTAGTCTTTACCTACTCTACCTCACATAAGATGCACATTTTCTCTTAATTGAATCACTTTATTTGGGTAATAATAACTCTAGTATTACTTAATTAAATTCACAATAGGTTTCCAGTGAATTGTTCATGTATTAGGTATCTGTGTCTATCGAGTTACGTATGTCCTCAAAAATATTATAACTTACAAATCGAAAAAACAAAATAAAATCGAACCAAACCGACAATTATTTTTTCATTTGGTTTGATTTTAGAAATTAAAAACTGATAAATTAATTTAATTTTAATTTTAACCAGTAATCGATCCAAACCAAACCACGAACACCGAAGAGCACAAAGCCAAGAAAAAAGTATACTAGAGGCGGGTAGGGGGAAGCTATGCTTGCAACTTAGTGAGTGACATCAAGAAAGTATTTTAAAGGATTTCAAGTCATACTTAACTCCTTTCAAGTTCTGTTACTTAAGAAGCCTCAATCTTATTGTTACTTAATATTTAATCTAAATATAAAATTTATAAGAAAAATAGGCAAAGAATAAAGTTTCTTCGACTCAGATCAACTCAAAAGAAAGATAAAAGAATTGGAGTGTGAAAATTCAGTCTAGAGTGAACAAAAATATGCATTCACCGCCCACCTAATCAAGTATAACCTTTTTTTAAAAGTATATTTTTTAAACACAATTTTTTAAAAATATTTGATATCCGTCAATTTAAAGAAGTACAATCACACATTTCCATAAACTGAATGTTTAATATGCTTAACCAAATAACACACGGATCAAAATCAAAATAAGGTAACAACACATGGATCAAAAATGCTATTTCCCCTTTTTAAATTGCTTTCCACTATAAATGTAAACAGTTTATCATTATATTTGTTATCTTGATAATGTTGCTACGTATTTGTACTATTTTTTTTTAAAATAGGCCAGTTGTGTTTTTTTCCCTAGAATGAATCACATATTGCTAGAAGTGCCATCAATTCAATTCATAGTTGTTACAAAAAAGGTCAAGAAACGTATATTTCAAAACTTCTATTTTATGTGTTTTGTAGTATCAATGTTGGAATTTGGTATTTCTACGTTGGATATGGGTATACAAGAATCAAATGTATGTTTCATAACTTGTTATGCTATTTCAAGTTGAGATCTTGATAATAGAGTAAATGTTATTTTAAGCTGATTTGAAGTTTTGATGATGTAGCAAACTTCCAAATCTAACGAGGGATCTGGTTGAGGACAAACTGCGTACATGAAAAAGTCAAAAGATAGATGTCTAAAAGTTGTCACATCTGACATGGTTGGTGCACAACTTTTCAGAATAGCAGGCTCTCAGCCAATGGCCTTGTCCGAAAGGTTTGTGTCCATTTGAAAATAGTCGCTTCTCCAAAGACACAACTCAAGATTTGGCAAACAAAGTTTTGAATTTCTGAAAATTCATAAACTCAAAAAGAAAAGGCCATCTTCAAGGAAGAACACTGTTCATGCTCAACAAGGGACCAAATGGAGTGCTGAACCGTCTTGTTGTATTTGAGCTTTGTGTCTTATGTGCTTATATTGTAAATCTACTCCTAAGTTATAAAGGATAGTAGATCGGTTGCTTGTCAAAGTCTTTAGTTTGAGTCGTATTAACTAGAGTTAGTTAGTCGAATCATCTATGTTTTAGTCAAGCCTTTTTTACATCATTGCTTTGATGTTCTCTTGGGTAGAGTTGCCTAGAAGTGTCAACTAGCTAGAGTTAGTTGATGTGTGGTGCAATAGAGTTGTTGCTTGTTTATGCTCTTATCGTCGAGATCAGAGTTGATGGCGAGAGTTAGCCTTGGTGAGTTCTTGAAGTCTAGATCAACTAAAGTTAGTTGGTTTAGTGGGCAATAGAGTAATTGTTTTGTTTCCCTTTGTAGTAGAGTTGCTACAGTAAGGGGGAAGGGATTAAGAGTTTAATTCCTAGGTTGCAAGAGTTTGTAATCTGAAACTTTGCTCCATTTGAGTGAAATGGAGTTTGGGTTGAAATTTTGTGAGTACAGATTGTGGTTTTCACCGCCTTTAAGCAAGGGAGTTTCCATATAAAATCCTTGTGCCTGATTTACTTTGAGCTATTTATTTTCTGCACTATTATTCTGTCTGGGGACCTGGACCTGTTCCTCAGAGGTGAAATTTTTCTCTCTGTGTCGCAGAGAAAACGCGGACTCCACTGTTTCAAAAATTATTTCGACCAAACATTAGAATTCATCTCCGCGTCGCGGACTTGCTCCCCAGGCATTGTTTTTCAACCGTTTCTCATGATTAACTATCTAAAACACTTTTAATCATCACGATATATTTCGTATCACAAATCATAACCTTGAATTCATAATTCAAATTCAAGGTAGAGCTAAGAGTTAAGTCTTGAGAGTTCTTTCGAACATTTTGAGAAAGTTCCTTCGAGTCTTTTGAGGAGTCTTCTACAATTTCAAATAACTTGTTTCAAGACTCGAGCAAGTGAGTATGAGAATGAGGAGAGTGTATTCATGAGTCTACATTATCATCACGAGATCCTTCATAACATGAATCATAACTCTTGAATTCATAATTCAAATTCAAGAAAGAGTTAAAAGTAAAGTTCAAGAAAGCCTTTGAGTTCAATTGTGAACTCCTTTGAGATCAACTATTGATTTGAGCTAGGTTTTGAGGAAGTAAGTATGAGAATGAGAAGAGTCGTGTACATGAGTTCCATATTGTTATGTAGACCCCCGAGTTGAGTCGTTCATGCCCATAAATTCCGCATGAACTTCATAAATTGAGCATATTTGAGAGTAGTAGTATCTTCAAGTTCTAAGTCTTGAGTAAGGAGTTTCTAACCCTTTTGAGATTATATTCCTAATCATGGGGCTATTATAGGTTACCTATGAAGTCCTTGAGTTGAGTTGTTCATGCCCATAATTTCGCATGAACCATATGAGTCAAACATTCTTGAGATGAAGTAGTACCATGAAGTCCTTGAGTTGAGATTGTTCATTCCCATGATTCCACATGAACCCTATGAGTTAAGTATTCTTGAAATGAGTATTACCATTGAAGTTCTTGAGTTCTGAGTTGTTGAGTCTTGAGTATTGAGTTCTATGTATGGTTATTGAAAATCTTGAATTAAGTCGTTCACGTCCATAATTCGTCTTGAATTTTATTCTGAGAAGTATTTTACAAATTTTTGTAAACTTGTTTTAAGACTTGAGCACTTGAGTTGAGAAAGAGTAGAGTCGAGTTCATTTTCTTTAAAATAATATATGAGAACTAAGTATTTCCAAAAGTAAATATTTTCACATTTAAAAAAGGAGGAAACTGAGATTTCCAAAAGAGTTTTGAGCAGTTTGAGTAACATCTCTTTTTAGAGAAAGATTTTGAGTAATAATCTCAAACCACAGAAAGAGTTATGTTTTTAAACATATGAGCTGAGTATATTTTTGAGAGTAGTATTGTGCACCGATATGGGGACGAGTTCAGATAACTCAAGTCTCCATAAATCATGTAGCCAACGTGGGTAGAAAGGGTCATACTTTTTAGATGATTCCTAAGTACTTTTTAGCATAGACTAGTGGATCCACTTAGTTGAGAGGTTTTATACCCCGGCAAAGTATATGACAGTTTTGGCAGCGTGGGCAAGACGATGTATCATCACATAGCTCATAGTGATAGTTGTCGGTTAGAGAATCTCCCACAAAGTTATATTATATTTTATTAGATACAAATTTAGTTGTTATTGTATTCTTCAATACATTGAGTTGCTATCTACTATTTTAAAAGCTTTCCATATATTGCATATTTTATTGTTGCTTTATTCTTGAGTATCTTGAGTTGAATTGTGCTTCATTGAGTCGAGTACCTTATTGTTGAGTTTAGCCCCATTTCACTGAGTTCAGAACCTTATTACTGAGTTGAGTATCTTATCCTTGAGTACTTCTGAATTGAGTAAGTTTGAGTAGTTTTGAGTATCATTGAGTATTCCCTGAGTTGAGTATGTTTGAGAAGAGGTAAGTATGTTTCTTTTCTACTAGTTCAAGCTTATGTTTTATGCTTTAGATTTCCCCTTACATGCTCATACATTCCATGTACTGAGTCATTTGGCCTGCATCGTTTCATGATGCAGATACATGTACTTAGGATCATCAACAGGCGTTTCGTTGATACCACATGCAGTTCGAGTTTGCTATGGTGAGCCTCCTTGCTTCCGGAGGGTTCCACTTGTACTTTCAGTTATATCAGTTGTTAGGATGTCGTGGGTCTTGTCCCGACTTCCATCTTTGTCAGTTAGAGGCTTCATAGATAGACAGTGGAGTTTCAGAAGTTTGTTCATTTATTTTGTTAAATGTTTTAAAGACTTAAATTGCCTATTTTATGGCGAGTTGAATATATTATTTTATTCAGAGTTATTCATTTGAGTTAAAGATTTGTAACAGAGTTCAATGTTTTTTATTCAGTTTTTAAGCTTTGTATGCTTGAGTTAGTCTTCCGTTTGTAGTCAGTCAGGATGAGGGTTCGCTTGGGGACCATCAATGGTTCTCGAGTGCCGGCCACGTCCAGAGTGTAGGCTCGGATCGTGACAAAATCACTCAACCAAATTTTTCAATAAAAAAATATTAACATAAATTAATTCTTATGCCATGTAAATATAAACCCCGCAAATAAAATTAGAATCACTGCCCACTAAAAAAGTTGTATGAATTTAATCATATTAAAACTAAAATCTGTCTGGACAACTAAGTCTGAATTTAATTAAAATCACAGCCTGCAAATGTATCTGGTTGAACGTCTAAGGAGTAAAAAATCACTGCCTTTTTTTGTACCATTTAGTTTCTCCGTTTAGCATTTAATATTTTTTTATTTGAATAGAGATAAGATATAATTGTTCTTTTTTAAAAAAAAAATCAACTTCTTATACTCAAACACATACTTTTAATTAAAATCGATGGGAGGTTGATTCTTTTAACACCAAAAACAAAACAAAATGCAAACCAATTTTCGGAAGTTAATTTGTTTTTGCTTTTCCGCAAAAATAAATAAATTTAAAGCGTATTGCAAAAACCCATGAATTTCCAAATTTATAATTTTGAGAATTGTGAAATTGTTGGTGGGTTGGGTTTAAGATATGAGTCTTCTTTAATTTTGTTTTATTTGTGGGGTCCATATATACATGACATAAAATTTAATTTATTTTTTTAATGATAAATTTGGTTGAGTAATTTTATTAAAGAAAATCTCTAAGTTGAGTGATTTTATTTAAAAAAATCTCTAAATAATTCTTCAAAATTGAGTGACCTTTACAAAAATTAATCCTGTATAATATAACTAGGACAAAAGATAAATTTCGAATGTTGAAATCTCAATAGGGTAATTTAGGCCAAAAAATAAGTTTTAAATGTTAAAATCTCAATGAGACAATTAGGACAAAAGATAAGTTTTGAAATGTTGGGTTATCGATGAGTTAACTATCACAAAAGATAAGTTTTGAAATGTTTGAAATATATTGACGAGATAATGAGGACAAAAGATAAATTTTTGTAGGGTGTTAAAAGAAGGAGTTGAATCGAAGATGAGAAAGAACTCAAATACTACCCAAGTTTCATTAAAGATATTGCAAAGGAAATAGACTTTCAAAAACTAAGCAAAAATAATAAAAATCACAAAAGATATGAAATATAAGTTACTTTAATTTTATTTAAGACCGGTAGGGTTTATATTTTTTTTAAAATAATTTATGGATTTGAAATGATATTTTTTCTGCTACAGTTGTTTGTAATCCTGCCCGTGTTGATATTAAATTCAGTTCTTTTCTTTTCGGTTCATATCGGCAATGGCTGATGAATTCGTTACCGGTTAGTTTTATACATGCATAATTCTGTTAAAAAGAAAAACAGATCTAATAAGAATCATGTTTGAAGATCCATATTCTGCACAAAAAAACTAACAAAAAGGATACCTCATTCAACTTTTTTAGGAATTAAATTATCATATAAACACATCGATAAAGATTGATTTTCTGAAACCATTAATTTATCTTGAATGCTAATTAGTATCTCTAAAATTTAGTTCGACTAATCATGTTGGGTAGACATAATCTATAGTATTGATAGTAAATTGTATAGTTAGTCATGAGTACGTATTTATAGTTATACGAAAAAGTCGTCTTATTATATAACTTAACAAAGATTGCCTTAACTTAATAAAATATTAGTCATTTTTTTGCAATATAAATCGTTGGTTCTTGTTCGAAAAAACGTTATTTGTAGATAATAAATTCTAAGTACTTTAATTCAAAATTTTAAATATTAGACAAAATTTTACAATCATTTAACTACAAATTTAAAATCTTGAAAAGAAAATTTATGACATTCCTAATGTGATCATATCATCACATATTTATAAGTGAAAAGCCCCAAAAGAAAAAATCGAATAACCAAATTACTCTTTAAAATTGAACACTATTTTACCTTTTTACTTGAAAACTCTTCGTATATTATTTATTTTGATCTATTCAATTTTCGAATTACGTTTATCTTCTACTACACTACAAATATACATTTAATAGATTATCTTAAGAATGTGCTATTGATTTTTTTTTTCTTTCACCTTCCCTCTCTAATTGTAAATTTATCAATTAGATAAATATTTATTGGATCAAAATTTCTTATCCAAAATTATAATGTTTGTTTATCATTAAAAATGACCATTCATCTTTGTTATTGCAGGTAGGGGTGTACATGATCGGGTTGATTCGGGGTTTTCAAATATCAAACCAAATCATTTGTATCAATTTTTAAATTTATAAACCAAACTAAACTAATAAAACTTGGGTTTTTTTCAACCTCGGGTTGGTTCGGGTTTTTCAAATACTAAATCAAACCATTTGTGCCAAATTTTTAAATCAAACCAAACTAATAAACCTCGATTTTTTTGGGGGGTTTTGGATTTTTCCGTTAAAATATTCACACAATTATATACCTCCAAATATTTTTTTAGTCGAACCAAAATACAACTATCTAAGGTGTTTCTTAAGAAAATAACACAAAATATGAAATGAGTGATGCCACTAAAATATTTCATAAAAAATAATAATGAAATCACATAAAATAAATATTGCAAATTGATAAGTCATAATGAGAATGACCACAATTTAAAAGTACTAAATCATGCTAAAATAAGTCTAATAAGTATTAATTATATGATTAAACATTAAAAAAATAATTAAAATTAGGTTATGTATTTAAATGTCTAAACCAATGTAAAACTAAAGAACAAATATTTAACATTATTATCATTCTTAGTGTTGAATTAATTTATTTTGTTAGTATTGGTATGGATTTGATTGAATTGAACTTTATTAGAGTTACTAATATCTATGAACTATATAACCATTATTGGACCATTCAAAATTCTAACTCTAAAAAAAACTCGAAACAATATGTTAAAAGATAAAAATTATGAAAACGTATGAGTAATATTTAGAAATTACATCAATGTAAATACTTTTATGTGTAAAATAAAATTTAAAAATTATATATATAATGTCGAGTTGGTTTGGTCTCTGGTTAAATGTTTTTTAGTTAAAACCAAACCAATTCAAGTATAATTGGATTGCTTTTTCAACACCAAACCAAGTCAAACCAAATCATTAATCGATTTTTTTTCCGGTTTAACTCAATTTGTGATTTAATTTGATTTTTGATTTAATTTTGTACACCCTTAATTGCAGGTGAAGTGCATCTTTGCACTGCTTCTCACTTCCTCTTCTCTTATTTTCTTCTTCTCCCACTCATGCTTCTCCTTCTCTTCATGCTTGTTCGATGCTTTTATCTATTATAATTTCTTCAAAACTCATTTTTAAAATATAAATATATCAAAAGATTCGATATACTAAGGGGAGCTCATATTTAAAATTTGGAACTGTCTAGAGGAGATTTAAGTTAGTTGGAATTGAAAGACTTGATTAGCCATTAGAGATTCTGCATAGCTCAATTTTAAGTTTGACTTGATGCAAACATGAACCATTTCGAGTGAATAGATATCAAAAGATTTGAAACATCGAAATGATCTCATATTTAAAAATTGGGACAATTTAATTAGAGGAGATTTGAGTTGATTGGGATTGAAATGCAAGGTATAGATATCATATAAAAACATATATGAATATATATATATATATATATATCTCTGATACATAATTATACATTATATGAACACATTATACACTCCATCAAACGACCCTTAGTATTTTTCCGTTCCTACCGCCTAATTTTGCAGTATTTTGTAGACGACAATTTTTTATTAAAAAAAATTGCAAAAGAAAAATGGGAAGCCCCTAAATGTAAAGATAGTTTATTAGTATACCCTTCAAAAGTTGAAGCACCAAATTAGCCTGTATCGAAAAATAAAATTACCTTAAACAATTTATTACTTAGAATCTGCTTGACATTGCTGCTAAAAACATCTTATTTTTAGAAATATTTTTTTAAAAATGAATCTTTAATTTATTTTTAAAAAAAACTTTTTAAAAATGACTTCTTTAGAAAAGTGCTTTCGAAAAAAGCAATTTGTGTTTGACTAATCTTTTTTGAAAAAATATTTTTAAGAGTCAAATTACAAAAAAAGACAACTATTAATGTACTTCTAATATTAAAGTTATTTTTATAGAGAAACTATTTTAAATATCTATTATAAAAAAGTTAATTAAATTTTTATTTTTTAAAATTAAAATTTACATGTTTAAATTTTTAATAAATATTATACCTTTTTGGGAGGCTGAAATCTTTAATTGTTATTTTTTTTCTTTTTTCTAATCTCGTAAAAATATTATTGTTACCTTTTTTCTAATTTTACAAAATAATACGCAAAATAATTATAACATATAAAATAATAATATATAAATGTAAAATAAATTATAAGATTTATTATATAAAAACAATAAAATTCTTAAATGAAATTTGACCAAATTTATGAAATATGCTATTTAATTAATAAGAAATATATTGGTAAGTATGTATATATGAAAAATGATATTTTAGTCTTGAGAAAAATAATTTTTGTTTATGCCTTTCTTTAAAAAACAGAAATTTTTAGTTTTTTCCAGCAGCAGAAAAGTTGCTTTTGCTTCCATTTAAAAACACTTTTATTGATTTGCCAAACACTTAATTTTTCAACAAAAGTGTTTTTTTCCTCAAAATAATTATTTCTAGCCTCCCAACAGCAATGCCAAATATGCTCTTAATAAAAAAGTTTTTGTTATGAAATAATTAGTTAGTGTGAATGTTTACTATTCTAGAAATAAACCATCCACTAATTCTAGTTCCAACCTCATATTCATATGAATGAATTGGAATCCAATCCATTTTTAGTTCATCCAAATTCAATATAATCCGTTCATTTGCTTTTTTGCGAAAAAAATATGATATTATGTGCCTAAATTTTCAAAACAAAAATAGTTGAGGATAGAGATGAAAAGGGATGTTGGAGATGCAAAAGAAATTTTGTGGCAAGGAAAAAAAATGATTCATCACTAAATAGAAGACACTTTCATAAGGCTGGGCACCGGAACGGGTTGTACCGGTACCATTCCGGTCCGTTCCGGTACCATTCCGGTTCGTTCCGGTCCGGTAGTATTCGGGACGGGATGGGATACGTTGAACCGGTACACGGAACGGAACGGTACCATGATTTGGTATCGATATACCGGTACCGGTTCATCCCGGTTCATTCCGGTTCCGTTCCGGTCCGTTCCGGTCCCGGTATATCATTTTTAATTAAAATAAAAAATAATATTTTTTTCATTATTTACTTTTATTAGCATTTATTTTTTGTTTATTTAATTTTTAAAAAATTACAAACTTAAGTTATTTAACTTACAAGTTATAAGTATAACTTAATAACTTATAAACTTCAAAAGATTCAAATCTTTAAAACTTATAACATAACTACATAAGCTCAAAAACTAAAAAAAAAAACTTTATTAAACTTAACTTACAAACTTATATACGTAAAAATTAAAAAAAATATCTTTAAAATAAACTTAAGTAAAATTATTATAAATTTTAAAACTTAATTACTATAAACGAATATAACTTAGAAAAATAAAAAAAACATTCGTATTTTCGTAATTCAAAATAACTCAAAAAAAATTATTATTTTTTGAAATAGCTATATGTGCCGTCCCGTTTATCCCATCCCGTTCCGTTCCGGTCCATTCCGGTCCGTCCCGGTTCTATCCCGGTATATAGTGGGACGGGACGGAACTGAGCCTCCATCTCGGTAGTTCCGGTCCGGTTCATCCCGGTACTGGTCAACAACCCGGTCAAACCGTCCCGTTCCGGTCCGGTACCGGTTCGTTCCGGTCCGGTGGTCCCATTCCGGTCCGGTGCCCAGCACTTTCATTGGATTCTCAACTTTGGCTTTCAACTGTTAGTACTTAAATCCAATTGAAGGACCATCAACCAACGCATCACATTTTTATTTAATTTTTTTTGTTTTTGGTCATCATTTTGAGGAAAATATATCCACATTTTCGTTTTTTTAAAAAAATTAAAAAAATTCTTGGAGTACAATTTTCTATGAAGGCATGAACCATATCATCCTTTTGAGTTTGATTATTACGACCCTTTGCTCCTCTATTTAATTTGATTAATAATGAGATTGACCTCTTCTAATTCTTCTTGATTATCATTATTATTAGTCCAAATAGAAACCATCCACACAAAACCACTTGATCATTTTTTTTTTTTTGGTTTGTGAATTTTAAAATTATAAGGTGGAGAATCAATCGTAAATGTTTTGATAGTCAAGCAATCGAGTTACTAAAATTTTCTCGGAGGAATTTATACAATAATTTTGTGAAGTAATCGAATGAAGAAGAACCAATGCTAACCCCAAATTCAATTCCATAAAAAGAATACTATTTTTGTCATCCCCAAATTCTCTCTTTTCCCCAATTAGAATAAGGAAAATTATAATCTTTGTTAATGTAAGAAAATTGTTCAATGGCTTAGCAGAATAAACAAGAATCAGATTCATGATACTAAAAATTACAATGGAAGACAAAATTGTCTGAAAAAAAAAATCAAATCTGCTACCAAAAACCAGTAGCAGCGAGATGCCAAATTTTTCTATACAAAACACTAAAATGTTAATCGAAATTAAGGGTAACAGATGAGAAGATCAGAAAAATCTAAGATTGCACTGGACCTGGCGACACCGTCACGGGGCTGGGAGGGCTCAATGTTGGCGGCGGAGTTAATGAGACAGCTGGCGGCGGAAGCGGCGGCGGAGTGGAGACCACGGTGTCTGGAGGCGGCGGTGGTGTTAAATTAGGAGTTTCAGGGGTAGGATTATCTGGTGGTGGTGGTGGGGGTGGGGGTGGGGGTAAGTTAGGATTTGGAGTATTAGGCTGTGAAGGAGTAGAAATTGGCAATGGTGAAATTGGGTTATTGGTGTTAGTGGAGGTAGTGGGGGGTGGGTAAACGATGGGGCTTTGGTACTGATTTTGGTCACAAGAATCACCAGAACATTTGTTTTCCCCCTTCTGATTGTGATGCCTAAGTAACCCAAATCCCAATATAAGACCAGTAACAACTAGAACAGTGACAATGAAGATGAAGATCTTGGTTGCTTTCCCTACATAACACATTTTCTTCTCTTTTTTTCACTTTTCTGGGTTTGGCTAAAGAAAATGATGAGTTACTGAGTAGTTGTTGTATATATGAGCTAACCTAGGCTGTTATTAGTAGTATTGTAACTTTTAGTTCTGCTTTTTCAATCTGTTGGCAGGTGAAACAGAGAGGGTCTGTTCCCTTGGCTTTTTTCACCTTTTGTATATTGTTTATTATACTACTCTATACTTCTTTTCCTTCTTGTCATAGTCTTTTGGGTAGTTGGGACCAATTTGGACTACATTTTGAGTGAGCTGTGACTTGTGAGCACTTGGGATGCAACAAATGTATAGGAATGAAGATTTTGAGCTGGGGTGGATGCACTATCGATATATGGATTCATTCAAATTCAATATTTTTAACATGAAATGTCGATTTATAAGTGCAAGAAGTAATTTCGGAAATACAATAGGATTGTGTACGCCTAACCCTTCAAGTGTACTGTTGATTTATCATACTTTCGTTCCCTATGTGCACCTAACAATGCATTTTCTTGAAGGATCTAGCACCAGTATTAAAGAGTCCAAACGACTTAAATTTGAATTATAATTTTAAAAATAGAGTGAGTTTAATACTAAAAAGTTTTAAAATTAAACCCATCAAATTAAGAGGTAAAGGTGGCAGTATGGCATGTGATGCCAATTAGGAGAGAAATCATTGTTTAATGTTAGTTTTGTTTTGATTGTTACATTTCACTTAATAATTAGCTGTTATGGCGCAATGAAGTGAATGTTAGTTGGTATGAGAATAATCGGATACCGATGGAAAAAAATGGGGCTGGTCTTTCTTGGTCAATTTCAGAACATTTTGTCTTCATCAACTGTTCTTAATTAGGACAAAATTCTCTTCAGTTATCCTTATTATTAGATTTTTTTGAGAATTGTACAAAAAAAATTTATTTCTTGTCTTGAATTTATAAAGTAAAAATATTTTGGGGATATTTTTTTAAATTAATGATACTTATTTTAAGATGGATGAGTATTAGTTTATTCCCAATCTCGTTAAGGAGGAGTTAATATCACAAAAGGTCACTCAACTTTGAGAATTTATCTAGTGAAGGCATTAAACTTTATTTTGTAGCAATAACATCATTCAACTTAGGTATTTGTATCAATAAAATTATTTAACTAAATTTATCATTAATTAAATATATGATATTCTTTTTTACCAAACAAAGTTTAATGAATTCTTAAAGTTGAGTGACCTTTTGGGATATTAATTCCGTTAAGGAGAGAGGGTGAGGATCTCTAAATTGATTTTTTTAGAAAGAGATATGATTAGTTTAATGCACTACAATACCATTATATATAATTTTAATTTTGATTGAAGATAGTTGACATATAGAAGTAGTGAAAATTAAATATTTCACCATAATGGCTTCTCACTTCTCTAATTAGATATAGATACAGACAGTGAGTACATATCTTAATCAGTGTTAAAAGTTAGAGGTGAGGCAGAGCATTTTACTTAGCATAGGATGAGGGGTAAGTCGAGATATGGGGTATTAAGTCTTATGAATCTTTAAAATCTTAATTTATAATATAGTATAATAATATAATAATAAAAAATTACAAAAACACATCAATTGGAAATAATCACAAACATGATTAAAAAAACTCATAGAAAATAAAATTTCTAACATGATTATATCAGTACAAATAATCTAATATATAAACTTTCTAATAGTAAAAGAATCATTATTTCTAAAAATATATTATTATCATACTATACAATTTAACCCCTAAAAGAAAATAATCAATAAAACTTATTAGTATTATAATAAAAACATCACTCCATCATAAATAAGAAAAAAATTACTTTCAAATAGTTAAATAAAATATGATAATTTTAATACATAAAATAAAATCACCCTAACTAAGATCCGCACTTGCAAAGGCGGAGCCATGATTAAGAGGTTGGGGAAACTAAATTTCTTTTTTTTTTAAAAAAGAGGGGGTTCGAACCCACAACTCTAGCGTGAAAAGTATTTCCACGTTCACTTTTTTACTCTGAATCATCAATCAATTTTGTTAGGAATTCACAAATTAATATACTTATATTTATTTAATTTTCTAGTACAACTATAGAGTAAAACTATTATATTCGTCTAAAATTACGAATCCCCACCTAACTTCACCTTTGCACACTTAAATCTTAGGGGATTTTGCTAGAGCCCCACTCTGAAACGACTCCCAATAAAGTCTTTTATAACACTGATCCTAATCCCTTATTAATAAACTAGACATCGAACCCCGTGCTAGCACGGGCCCAATGTGTATCATTTTTTGTTTCAATTTATGTGACAAAGACAAAATTAAAAAGTTAATCAAACTTTAATATTAATTTAAAATAGTTTAAATTTTTAATTATTGTTAACTATGGTAAAAATTTTTTTATGTCTTTTAACATTCTAAATTGCTAATTATTGTTGTATGATTTGTAATATCTTTTACGCAATTTTGAAATAATAAAGGTTATTTCTTCTTTCTCAATTTATGTGGTACTAATAAAAATTTCGAGATTCAATCAATTTTTTTTTGTCTTTAAAATATTCTATTGTTAATTACTGTAAATTATTGTACTTTCTAAGTAATTTTCAAATAATATATATTATTTCATTTGTCCAATTTATGTGTCACCGATAAAATTTGAAGAGTTAATCAGATCTTTTACATATTTTTATATCTTTTGAATATTTAAGTAAATAATTATTGTGATTTATAATATTTTATACAATTATTTTAAAAAAATTAAACAACAAACAAAACGAATTCATCATAGGAAAATTACCAAAGCATCCTTGAATACATCAATAATGGGTCCCACTTTTTGTTTAAAAAAATATGCATATTGGGAGGATATTTTTGTCCAAAGTGGAAATAGAATAAGTATAAAGCATTAAAGTCTTTTAAAATTTTAAATTGTTAATTCTTATTGTATGATTTGTAATACTTTTACGCCATTTTCAAATAATAGAGGTCATTTCTTCTTTCTCAATTTATGTAGTACTAAAAAAATTTTGAGATTCAATCAATTTTTTTTGTCTTTGAAATATTTCTAGCTGTTAATTACTGTAATTTATAGTACTTTCTAAGAAATTTTCAAATAATATATATTATTTCATTTGTCCCAATTTATGTGTCACCGGTAAAATTTGAAGAGTCAATCAGATCTTTTATATATTTTTATATCTTTTAAATATTTAAGTAATTAATTATCGTGATTCATAATATTTTATACAATTATTTAGTATAGTAAAATAAATTTAAAAGAAACAAACAAAACGAATTCATCATAGGAAATTACCAAAGCATCCTTCAATACATCAATAATGGGTCCGACTTTTTGTTTTTAAGAAATTGCACATTCGAAGGATATTTTTGTCCAAAGTGGAAATATTGTGTAAAAAATGTGTATTTATTGTGATTTTGAATGTTTTGTGGGGTAATAGGACGCACGCAAAGTTAAGGTCTTTTTTTGAAAATCTGGGACAACTTCAAGTATCACTTAATGTTTTTTCTCAACTTTCGTAAACTATGTGTCAGATCAAAATCAGATTAACAAATTCAAAAGGAATAATTAATAAATATATATAGAAATGACATATTTATTATTTTGTTAACTAAATAATAAATATGTAACTAAATATCTTGTTAACTTTTGATTGAAAGCTAACAAGATAGTTACATTCATAGTTGCATTGTGGCTTATTATATATAGAATTTCTATTTCTATTTCTATTTTAAAAACCTTTGATTAAGATGAGGTAGAAGATGTACATGTGCTCCATGTCTTACTCATGCTTTGACAACTACACCTCACTACCCACCCACCCCTAACCAAGACCCCAATCCAACCCAACCCATACAAGGAAAAGAAGAAAAGTTCAAAAAATTGCATATTGGCTAAAGTTACTTTTCACAAATTTCAACCCTCAACCATTAAACAAATAAAAATCTCACCCATTGTTGACAGCCTTAAACTCAACCTCTTCCATAGGCTCCACTCATACCTAAGTCTATTAATGCCCATACTCCAAAGCAGACCGTCTTTCCCCATGTTTTACTTCTTACCATCAATGGTTTTGTTCCTTGTCCATTTTTTCATTTTTAGTTGTTCTTAATTATTTATTTATTTTGACAAATCAAGAAAATATAAAATATTTTTACCTATTATACCCTCAATTAATTATTTTAAAAAAGGTAGAACTTCTTGAAAATCTTAAGTTTTTAATTCATGAACTTCATAATTAATAGGGATAAAATGGTAAATTCACTATGTCAATAATTGTTTACTTAATAGGTGTGTCAATTCAAAAGTGAACAAGTAATTAAGGACATAGGGAGTAATAACTTGGACAGTTGGACCGATACTAGTTCCGCATCTTGTCTCAATTTGTTTATTTTATTTTAATTTAATATAAAATTTAAGTAATATTTTTTTTGGAATTATATGATTATAAACTAAAGATATTTCAAACGTGCCAAAATGTCAAAATATTATGATCATAAACATATCATCTGAAAAGTTAAGAATAAAAGATTGCCAAAAAAAGGAGACATTTTTTATGAAATACAGTAAATTAAAATGGAAGAAGTACTAGAAATGTGATCAACAATGAATAATCTTTTCTATTTCTCATTCCGTGCTTGATATATTCTTCAAAATTCTAATTAACTTGAATTCATAACCTAAGACCCATAAAAAATAAAGCTCTCAAATAAAACTCGAAACTTATAATTAAAATCACTAATACAATTCATTTATCTCATTTTTTCTTCCATGAATGCGTAGGTGCGAATAAATGTGGAGGTGTTAGTAGGAGGATATTTGGGAAAACCAGCGTACCAGTATTGCCTGCCATGTCACCCTTAAATGAAGCTGGCAATGTCAGTGCCTTTTGGTCTTTTTCTTCATTGACCTCTTAATTTACATCAACGTCCTTAATATTTCCATAAACTAACAAAAATGCCCCCATTTCTTCTCTTTCTCTCTTTTCCCCCCTTCATCTCTATTGACTTTTCATTTTTCACCTTGTAACTTTGCGTCTTCGAGCCGATATGATTCACGGGAGTCCTGCTGCAGTTTGCCACATCACAAGTTGCAAGCGTGGCACCAACTCACTTGTTTGTCAATTAGTATCTCTTTTTAAATAGTTATAATCTAAAGGGATAAGAGTCTGAAAAATACTTCAACTTTGGTCGGATTTGTTGTTGCGATACTAAACTTTCATGAAAAATACGGTATTAAATAGTCTAGGGAGGTAATAAGTCCTTATGAAAGTTTAGTATCGCAACAGCAAATCCGACCAAAGTTGAAGTATTTTTCAGACCCTTATCCCTAATCTAAAAGTTACCTTTATAACTTTAAAAAATAATTTAACCATGCTTTATTATTATACTAGATACAGGACCCCGTGCCAGCACGAGGCCCAATTATTAATATTTTTTGTCTCAATTTATGTGATTTCATGGAACTTGAGAAGTTATTAAAAAATTTATACTCCTATAATTTTTAAAAATATTATAAGTTGTTAATTATTATAATTTATAATACTTTGTTTGTTTCGATTTATGTGGCATATATAGGATTTCAAAAATTAACCATTTTTTATGTCCTTTAAATATATTAAATTGTTAATTATTGTAATTTATAGCACATTTTTAATTTTCAAATAGTATATTACTTCCATGGCCCAATTTATGTGGCATTGATAGATTTTTTGGAGTCAAGTGATTTTCTTATATGTATTTTATTTTTTTCTAAATTGTTAATTATTGTGATTAATTGTACTTTTTATGTCAATATAAAATAATATATGTTTATCATTTAACCCATTTTATGTAGTACCAATAGAATGTCACGAGTCAGTCAATTTTTTTTTATATAACTTTTAAATATTTTCGTCGATTTCAAATAATATATGTTTATCATCTAATCCATTTTATGTGGTACCAATAGAATATAAGAGTCAATCAATTTTTTTATATAATTTTTAAATATTTATATTGTTACTTATTGTGATTTATAATATTATTTATATAATTTTTAAATCTATAACCAATAAAAAAGAATAAGAGATATAAATGTAATATAATGAAAAGACTAAATAGAAATATTACTATTCCTATTAAAGGAAAAACGGAATGAGGAGCCGACATAGTATTGTGAGCCCATCAGTTCAGCCCACACAGTTCAATAAAAGAAGAGTAACTTTCACATGTAGCAAACACAAAATTCATATTTGTATGTTATATCAAAGTTTACATAATTGCGCTTCATAACAAACATAGATATGTATATTTCGCTATACATATACAAAAGAAAACAGTTGTATAATCTGTTTTGGTATACATATACAAAAATATCAATTGTATAAAGTGAGAGAGGCGAGTGAGCAAACGAGATCTGGGAGAGGGGAGAGAGAGGAACGAAAATATATGTATATATACAATTTTCACGCATTTTATATATTTGCGTTTTTGTATAAAGTTAGAGAGGCGACTGAGAGAGCGAGATCTGGGAGGGGAGAGAGGGGAACGAAAATATATGTATATAAACAATTTTCTCCCGCTTTATACAAACACAAACACATTTTATACAATTTGCATTTTTTGTATAAAGTGAGAGAGGCGAGTGAGGGAGCGAGATCTGGGAGAGGGGAGAGAAGGGAACGAAAATATATGTATATATACAATTTTCTCTCGCTTTATACAAACACAAATGCACTTTATACACTTGCGTTTGTATAAAAAAACGAGAGAGGCGAGGGAGAGAACGAGAGTAGCGAGCGAGATTCACCAGGAGAGAGGTGAAATAGCAACAGTTTGCTATGAGGTACAATTAAATCAAACTATATTTATAACATTTAATTTGAATTAATAGTTTGTTATTATATACAATTTTCTCATAAAAGAATAACTTTTTGATTGGAAATATGAGTTATTAGGTAAATGTTGATTGTTTTTTTGGTCTAATAAAGAAAAAGTACATCCTTAAAGCAAGAGATTACAAAGAGTTAAAAGAAGGAAAAAGTAGAAAGTGCCGAAAATAGCCTTTGTCATACAAGCAGGCATGTTGACGAAGACATGCCTACTTGTAGACTCTTCTACTAAGTAGTAAGAAGAGTTTTAAGTTAAAATTTTAAAATTTGATTTATCGTAAATACGAATTATTTTAAATAAATATTATATCAAAAGAATTAAAATATTGAGAGGAGTTCATATCTAATATTTGGTCTGTTTAGAGGAAGATTTTGAGCTGATGTTCACTGAAATCCGTTATTGAAAAGATTTAAAGCTCAAATTTTAAATCTAGACCTATTGCAAAGGTGAACAATTTCGAGTGAATAATAAATGAAAAGACTTAAAACATCAAGAGCGATTCATATCTAAAATTTTGGACTATTTAGAGAAGATTCGAGTTGGTCTGGATTGAAAACAAAAAATTCAACACAAGTGCTCAATGAGAAAGATGAACTGCTGCAATATATAAATATTATTGTATAACAGTGTATATGAATGTATATACATTTCCGATACATAATTAAATAGCATATACACTATTTGTACAATATAGATATATTACATATATATTACGTATACATGTGATTATTTAATTGATTTTTTTTTATCGATGGTATATTTATGTAAAGAAGACCTATTAATTATATATGCTACAGTTAGTGTAGAATCAGAATATATGCCTTAAAGTGCATGCAGATTTGGAATTGAAACTCATCTATGTTGGATCTGCTGAGGATGATACATATGACCAACAACTAGAAAGTGTGTTTGTTGGCCCTATTTATCCATTTTTCTTTCCTTAATTAATTAATATATTTATGACAATTTTATAAAATATTGAATTTGATGAATATTAATTTTGTCTCAAACAAATGTATTAAAGTTTTTTAATGAATACAAACTAATATATAACAATGTAAAATTATCTAAATTTGTAAATGAATTTTGTTGTTTGCATTCTAAAGTTGTAATACAAACAAATGTATATCTATTTATTAGATCAATACAAACCAATGTATATCAATAAATACCAATTTTGATCTAAACAAATGCATATAAATTTGTTAGGTGAATACACATTAATGTATACCTACATAAAATTAGAAAGACACTAATACAAACAAATGTATATGTAACGATATGATTCTGTCGTTAGTAAAAATCCAATGGGAAAAGAATTGGGGCCAGAAAACTTTTGAGTAGTAACTTGAAATTTCCTAGCCTAGTCCAGATTTTGACAAAATCGGAGTCAGGCGAGTCTAGAGAAATCTGGTAACAATTAGGTGATCTAATTATGATTTTGATCACATGTGTAGATAACTAAGACGTTAAGAAACCCGTATGACTTTACGAAATTGAATTTGGGTGAGTAGAACTCCCATAAATGATCTTAGTGTGAAAGAGTGGTTTTTGAATGTCAAGGGTTGAAGGTGTGTTGTGAAATGAGGATTGGAATTCAAAAATTCCAGCATTCTGTCTCTGTGCATGCCGCTGTAGCGGGACAGACGCGACTTAAGTTGGAAATAAAACCCCAAAAATGTTTTATTCTGCACTTTTTGGCTTTGAAAGCTAGGAGACGACCCCAGACGAGTTCTTGAGGCTAAAGGTAAGATTTTAGCTCCCCGAATCCGTGTTTCGATCCGTAGAACTTAGTTTCTTGGGTAATTATCGATGAGGGAGGGTTTTGATTTGTGATTTATGGTGGGAAAAAGCCCTAAATTGGGTATTAGGATCTTGGGTTTGGTCTAGGGTTATTGGGTTTGTTATAATCCAGATAATTAGACCTTTGATTGTTGATCTTTGCGTTAAATGTATATTTTTAGACCACGAACAAGCGAGAAGAATCCGGAAAGGAAGATTCAAGTGCCTTAGGGGATTCAAGCTTGAATTCGAGGTTGTGATGATTGTGATTTCATATTGTGTGATGTATGTTTGTTCTTGATTCATTATAATACGTGTATGTATGTGAATGTTGCATAATTGATCACACTAATGTAATTGAGTATAAATGAATGATTGTAGCTATGAACCAACACTTGATTGCATGATTATGAGAATGTACATTGTGATTGTGATTGTGACTTGTTGAATGAATCAGGTGTTGCGTTCTGACACATTAACTTGGATCGGTTGCCACGTTCCGGCATAAACATTGGATCAGGTACCACGTTCCGGTATGCTAACAGTTTGGATTTGGGTTCCATGAGAGGACCATTGACTTATCGTAACTGTGTAATTGAGAAATGTGAAACTGCACCTTGTTCGTAAAGGATGATAATATTGTGTATGTTCGGTGTATGCATGTTATTATTATGTCGGAATAACTTATGTATGTTGCACTTAGTGGGATAGCCGTGTGATCCTACCATTACACGTGGTTGTGTACTGATACTACACTTGCTTGTTCTTTGTTGAGTACAGGGCATCTTCAGACAGCTATTAATAGACCTCAACTAGGTGACTATTGAGCGTGACCGGATTCAAGGGTGAGTCAGTTCTTTCAGGCTGCCATGGATCTTTCTCATTTAAGTCCACTCTTTTCAGACTCAGACTATTTGTTAAGGTGTTTGTTTAGTTTCGGGGTTGTACCCCTTGTTCTTAGACTTGTCATTAGTAGAGTTTTGGTACAATGACTTTCAGGTGTAGGGGTTGAATTTCTGCATTAGTTGGTTAGTTATTTGTTAAAACCTTGGAGTTTATGGGGACTTCATTTTTTTATTGTCATTTAAACCTGCTTCCGTATCTTCAAATGCCTTAGTTTTCATAAAATTTGTTAGTTTGGGTTGTAGTAATGGTTCTCCCACCGGAAGGTTAGTGTGAGTGCCAATCACGACGGTCTGGATCGTGACAGTATACCAATTTATTAATGATTACAAATGTATCCAATGCAAATGTATAACTATGTAAAATTAGAAAGATAATAATGCAAAATAATTTGTAGATAGTGGACTTCGTAGGAATAAAAGGAAAGATTAGTCATAATCAAATATCTTTGGCTAATTTTAAGGAGAGAGATAATTCCAAATAACCTTTTGCTAATTTTAAGGAGAAATGATTGGAAGTAGAATAGAGAGATGATAAATATCTTTTATTATTTTTAAAAAAAAATTGAAGAAAGATGAGTGTGAATAGAAATTCCTCTCCTATATTTGTGCAAAATACATCTTATCACTATTAATTACCAATTCTTTTAAGACATTCATTTGCTAAATGATTACTCTATTTAGCTAAAACATGTCAATTTAATCTAAGAGTTATATGTATGTATCAATTCCTAAACATATAATTTTGAAAAATTCCCCTTTTTTTTATACATAAAAAAAACTTGATATAATTTTGAAAAAGTTGCCCTTTTTATACATGAAAAAAAAAACTTGTGAAGTATATATATAGAGAGAGTATGTACATTAGTTGCTTGTATATTGGTTTAGCTAATAAAATGTCCTGCTAGCACGTGTTGTTAAAAGATGACAGAGTAGCAGTAGTCGAAAATCTCCTTCTGATATTATTATTTTTTTTGATCAGAAAGAAATTTATTTTATTTTTATATAAAATACTCTGATCACTCATTAGGGTATGATGAAATTTGTTCACTTCTACAATTCACGTGAACATGATTAGTGCAAAAGCTGAAAAAAGGGCAACTAGGAAAACGACACAAAGCAAAAAAAAACACGATTCAATGAAAAAGATGTACCTGCCTACTCCTTCCGTCCGTTTTAAATTAATTGTCATGTTTTTCTTTGGTATTTAACTCGAAACTAAATTGAATTAAATCATTTCGAACACGATTTGATGCCAAAAAAAAAAAGTATGTACGTGCATGAAACGAAACTCTATGCTACAGTTGTTTCGTTTTCAATGTTTTTGTGGTAATAGCTAGAACTAGAAGAATCCATTTTTTTTCAAAATCAAATTTTAGGATCCACACATACAAAAACATTGCAGTCCACAAAAAAGTGTTCCATAAGGATTATTTGATTCTGTGTGATGAATGTCTTTACACTAGATATTTTTAACATTTTTCTTTTGCAGTGCTATAAATTAATATTGTTCTGAATTTTTAAGCCAGAAACAGGAAGAAATTTGTTGATATTTTAGATGAATATCAGCATGGCTAGCGTTGGAACTTCAAATTTAGGTGTTTTGCCTGAGGTAATGGGATTTCCACACCAAGAATTGTCTCTTGTTATGATTAAGAAATTCAATCTGGCAAGAAAACAAGTTTTGCGGCAAAATGTCACATTTTCTTGTAATCGAAAGACTGGAATTACTCGTGCCATTGCACCAGAAGCAACAAAGGTAACAAATTTTTCCTCTGTTCTTTCAATTTTGAGTCTTTTGTGTGCCTGTTTTGTTGAGAGGTGATTAAACGGCACACGACACACCTATCCAAGGATATGACCTAGATAGGAGGTTTTGGATGTCGAAGATTAGGTAAAATGATTAGTAGCTAGTTGAGCATCGTCTAGTTTACCTTCTATGTATTGTTATTATTGCTTTCTTATTATTTTACTCTTCGATTGTAGTATTACCTGTTGTTGTCTTTGATTTGATTGTTATATTATTTGTTGTTGCTACTTCTCTTTTCTTCATTGTTTTTGTACCTGTTTTGAGTCGAGGATCTATTGAAAATAGTCTCTCTAGCTATCTTGACAAGGTAGGAGTAATGTTATGTATACTCTGTCTTCCAAGACGTTACTTGTGGGATTAGATTGTGTATGTTGTTGTTGTGTGCATAGACTGTGAATGAGAAGTGATTTATGTGCGCATTGAATGATTTTTGGCACTGATCGTCTACCCTTATGATATGTGTCTATGGTAGTTGTTTAAGAAACTGATAGCTTTTGCTAATTTAGGAGTAGCATTATCAATAGTAAAACACTTTCCTTCAATGGTGGCTTTGCAGTTTGAAGATGTTCTGTCATCGTCGAGGGGTTTATTGTTATGTTTTCTTAATCTAATCTTTATTTGGAGTAAATTCTGTTTGATAGTAATTCCTAGATAGTCCATTGTGGGCAAGTAGATATTTTGACTAGGCCAATCTTTCTGAAGATATCCAGTGAGGTAGAGAAACAATTATGCATATAGTTCACAAAACAGAACGGAGATAGAATACCAACCTGCAGCATCTACATTGTCTTTAGAGAATTCGATATTTCATAGAAGAATGACTTCTCTGAGTTTCTCTTTTTATGCAGGTTACGGGTCCAACATTGAGTAGTGTCCCTTTAGCTAACTATGTGCCTGTTTATGTAATGCTTCCAGTAAGTCATAAACCTTGTCATTGATCATGAAACTACATTGATGCAGATGCTAGTTTTAACATTGTCCGCTTCTTCTTTTCTGCTGGTGACAAACAGTTAGATGTTATTTCAATTGACAATGTTTTTCGGGACCAAGTTAAGTGTGAGAAGCAGTTCAAGGAGCTGAGAGAAGCCGGTGTTGATGGGATCATGGTGGATGTCTGGTGGGGAATTGTAGAGTCCAATGGCCCCGGGCAATATGATTGGTCTGCGTATAGGAGTTTGTTCCAACTTGTTCAAAAGATTGGCCTCAAAATACAAGCTATTATGTCATTCCATCAATGTGGTGGCAATATAGGAGACGATGTTTTCATTCCTATACCCAAATGGGTACTAGCTATCGGAGAAAACAACCCTGATATTTTCTATACTAATCGGACTGGTACAAGGAACAAGGAATGCCTCTCACTTGCTGTGGATAACCAACCTCTGTTTGAAGGTCGAACTGCTATCCAGGTAATTCTCAGAAGGATCAATCCAACTCTTATGCTCAGA
The DNA here is from genome assembly GCF_019186545.1 of Solanum stenotomum. NCBI lineage: Eukaryota > Viridiplantae > Streptophyta > Magnoliopsida > Solanales > Solanaceae > Solanum > Solanum stenotomum. Next base: position 7,186,952 of record NC_064290.1, on the reverse strand, counting down.
TATGGATAAACGTATTGATTTATGAGCTTAGGCTCTACTTAAAATTCCTGATGCATTTAGATTTACAGCGACTACATGAGGAACTTTAGAGAGAACATGTCTGACTTCTTAGAAGCTGGAAGCATAGTAGACATAGAGGTAGGACTTGGTCCTGCTGGTGAGCTTAGATATCCGTCGTACACTCAGTCTCAAGGATGGAAATTCCCCGGCGTTGGAGAATTTCAGGTCAGACTTGGCTCAAGCGGCTACTTAAAGATCAACCACTTTGTGACTCAAGATTCATAACTTCTTATTCATTTTGCTACTTTCGAGGGTGTTTGTCTAAGCTTATAAACTGGTCAGACTGGCTTATAAGCATTATTTTTATGCGATTGGCAAATACTCAAAGTGCTTATAAGTTGGTCACCCCCAACTCATGTTTTTTCAGCTTATAAGCACTTTTAGTTTGACCAAAATATTTACTGTTTTATCCTTATAATCCGCTAATCCAAATGGGCTCTAAATGTTGCAGTGCTACGACAAGTACATGAGAACAGATTTCAAGGAGGCAGCAACAAAGGCAGGCCACTCAGAGTGGGATCTTCCAGATGATGCAGGAACATATAATAATGTACCCGCTGAAACAGGATTCTTTGGATCAAATGGTACATACCTTACCGAGAAAGGGAAGTTTTTCTTGACCTGGTACTCTAGCAAGCTACTGCTTCACGGAGATCAGATCCTTGATGAAGCAAACAAAGCTTTCCTGGGATGCAAAGTGAAGCTATCAGCTAAAGCAAGTCTTCATCCACCTGGAAATTCTTTAGTCTTGGCATTATTGATCCCTTTCGAGTTTTGACAGCACAAGTTAACAGAATTTTCCCTTCTGTCAATTTTGCTCGAGCAGGTAGCTGGAATTCACTGGTGGTACAAAGATGCCAGCCATGCTGCAGAGCTAACAGCAGGATTTTATAATTTGGATGATCGAGATGGTTATAGACCAATAGCAAGGATGTTATCGAGGCACTATGGTACCTTTAATTTCACGTGCCTTGAGATGAGGAATTCAGAACAACCAGCTTATGCTAAGTCTGGCCCTCAAGAGCTAGTTCAACAGGTTAGAAAAGAGAGTTGCATGTTTTATGCCACTTTAACATCCAGTGTAGATCTTGGACAAACTGTGACTTAACGTTATACTCCCTCCGTCCCAATTTAAGTGTCCTAGTTTAACTGTGCACTAAGTTTATGAAAGGGGAGACACTGAATCTTGTGGTCTTAAATTAAAGATGCATGTGTGTAGTCCTTAAAATCTCATGGTCTTAATCTTGCCATGTAGAACGTTGGAATTGGAAAGCTTACTAAATATAGAAAGAGACACTCGTTTTGGGACAGATCAAAAAGGAAAGTAAGACCACTTAAACTGGGACGGAGGGAGTACCAGTTCTGAGAGACCTAATTTTACAGAGGAAAGACTTAACATTTTTTCGCGAACAACTAGCTAAGGACTGCTATTAACCAAGACTTTACCTGATTATGTACAGGTTTTGAGTGTTGGCTGGAAAGAGAACATTGATGTAGCAGGTGAGAATGCACTTGCAAGATATGACGGCTATGCCTACAACCAAATCCTTCTCAACGCTAGACCAAATGGTATCAACAAAAATGGTCCACCAAAACTAAAAATGGCTGGGCTGACTTACCTTCGATTATCTGAAAAACTCCTTCAAAGTAGGAACTTCAGAACCTTTAAAACATTTGTCAAGAAAATGCATGCTGATCTGGTAAGTAGCCTCTTAACTTTTCAGTGTTACTGTTAGAAAAGCGTTGAGTTTATAATTCCTGCGATTGGTGTCTTTTACAGGATTACTGTCCTGAATACGAAAAACCAGCTCCCCTGGGCAGATCAAAAGGGGAGATTTCAATGGATGAACTTCTTGAAGCAACTCAACGAACAAAACCATTCCCGTGGGATGAACAGACAGATGCAAGAATTGGCGGTATATTGGCTGAATACTGGGATAGGCTGCTTAACAAGTTCTTTCTATCTAACTGATGCTTACTTTGCCTTGAACTCACAAGCAGGGGAAGTCATATTATGCATCTGCATTTATATGTAAATTTGAATGAAAAGATATATAGGAGACTTTTATGTCCATATTACAATACTCATACATGCTGCTATGAAAATCTAAATGTCCGTCTTATATTAGTCAAAATACTAGGTGATGTCTTCCCATTTGTCATAGCCTTAGTGGACATAGTTACATGATATTCTGTAAAATTACTCGAGCCATGTGCAAACTAGCCCTCGAGGTATTTTTTCTTAAAAATATAAGGAAAAATACCTCTTTTTAAGCAGTAACATATATTGATTTTTCATAAGCTGAAAGAAGAATTACCTTAAATACTTTTCAAATCTTGATTAAATGCAAATTAATGTTCTATTATTTAAAAAAAAAATTTAATCGATTAACCAAACATAAACAACTAATTATTTAAAATGTATCAGGTTGCCCTGCTGGCTGCTATTATTGAACTCTCACTATAAAGTTTGAATTTTAGGCCCCAAACTTGTTGAAATGAAACAAAAATGTAGCAGCTTGTCCTGTAGGATGCTATTATTGAATTCTCGCTATAAAGTTTGAATTTAGGCTCACAAACTTGTTGAAATGAAACAAAAATGTATCAGTTTGCCCTGTTAGCTGCTATTATTGAATTCTCACTATAAAATTTGAATTTAGGCCCCCAAACTTGTTGAAATGAAACAAAAATGTATCAGCTTGCGCTATTGGCTGCTATTATTGAATTCTCACTATAAAGTTTGAATTTAGACCCCCAAACTTGTTGAAACGAAACAAAAATGTATCAGCTTGCCCTCCCACCCTTTTCTCATCTCATCCTCATTATTTTTTTTTCTTTTTTCTTATACAAAACTGAAGATCATCGAACTTAGCTTTATCATTATTGTTCCCAAATTGAAGTTAATTTCCTTCAACAATGGCAGTCAAAAGTAAAATTGAAGCTAATTTTTTTCAAAAATGGCAACCAAAAATTGAAGCTAATCCCTTTTAATGATGACATCTATAGCTATACCCTCAAGCTCCACATCTTTTATCAACAAGGTTTGTGCCTACATTAAAAGTAAAATTTTGATGCAATTTTCTTGAATTTTGGGTGATTCATTGTTTGATGTTTCATAATTGTGGGGCAAAAAAATATCTTTCAATAATAATAAAAAGAAAAAAAATAACTATTATTTTTTACGTGGCTCTGATGTAGGGTTGATGTGCCACTAATGTGGCGCTAACGAGAGACGTGTGTAATTCACTTTCCATTGTGAGTCTAGTATTGTAGTGTTAGAGTGAGATTAAATTCACTTGAAAGTTGTTAAGGTGTATTTAAATACCCTTATTTTTGAAGTGGTAAAGTAATTTTTCTACATAATTTGACATTCACGTGCAATGTACGTGTATCAAAACAAGTTTGAAATAAATAGAATTTTGGAGAATTTGACGAAAAAGACTATTATGTTGTAAAACTTGAGAACAAAAGAACAATATAAAGAGGAAGAGAAGAAGAATATAAGACAAGAGGAACAATATAAACTAACTTTCTTTCTTTCAAGTGTATTCAACATTATTCTCAACATCAGTATTTATAGGATTACATTGAGGAATACCAAAGGGTGTCATAAACATTACATTAAACATTGAGAATTACTACCCATTAAGGAGGAAATAAACCTAGGAGTTATGGTCATCCAATTAACCATATTATCAACAACATTACTACCAATAAAGGATGAAATTAACCTAAGAGTTATGGTCATCCATTTGACCACATTATCAACGACATTACTACTCATAAAGGAGGGAAATTAACCAAGGAGTTATGGTCATGCATTTAACCACCAAAATGATTTACAACACTCCCCCTTGGATGACCATTGATAGATAATATGCCTCGTTAAAACCTTACTAAGAAAGATCCCTGTGGGGAAAAAATCTTAGTGTAGGACAAAAGAGTACACATATCTTGTAATACGCTTTGTTTGCTGCCACGTTAAAAACCTTGCTAGGAAAACCTATTGGGATAAAACCTAGGTCAAGGGAAAAAGAGTGCAATGCGTAGTTTACTCCCCCTGTTGCGAACATCATTTAATTTCTTGGAGACGACGCATTCCAATCTTGAATATCAACTTTTCAAATGTTGAGGTTGGTAATGCTTTAGTGAACAGATCCGCTAAATTATCAACTGAGCGAATTTGTTAAACATTTATTTCACCTTTCTTCTCAAGATCATGAGTGAAAAAGAATTTTGGTGAAATCTGTTTTGTTCTATCTCCTTTAATATATCATCCCTTCAGCTGAGCTATACATGCATCATTGTCTTCGTACAATGTAGTTGGAATATCTTTTTCCATAGAAAAACCACATATTTCTGGAATATGCTGAGTCATTGATCTCAACCAAACACATTTCCGACTTGCTTTATGGATGACTATTATATCTACATGATTTGAAGAAGTAACAACTAATGTTTGCTTCATTGAACGCCAAGATATAGCTGTGCCTGATTATGCAAATAAATAGCATGTCTGAGATCAAGCTTTATGTGGATCAGACAAATATCCAGCATCTGCATAACCAATCATTTCTGACTTGAATTTATTAGAATAAAATAATCCTGAAGATATCTGAATATATGTTTGACTCTATTTCAATGTCTCTTTGTTGGGGACGAGCTGAATCTTGCCAATAAACTTACTGCAAAACAAATATCTGGTCGAGTATTATTAGCAAGATACATAAGCTCCCCAATGGCACTAAGATATAGAGTTTCATTGCCAAAAAGCTCTTCATCATTTTCTTGAGGTCGAAATGGATCTTTATGTATGTCAAGTGATCTCACAACCATTAGGGTACTCAATGGATGTGATTTATCCATGTAAAATCGCTTCAAAACCTTTTTTGTGTATGCTGATTGATGGACAAATATTTCATTTTTCAAATGCTCAATTTGTAGGCCAAGACAAAACTTTGTCTACCAAGATCTTTCATTTCAAATTCTTTCGTTAAACACTCAACAACTTTTCAAAGCTCTTTAGGAGTGCCAACGATATTTAAATCATCAACATACACATCTATTATAACAAAATCAGATCCAGACCTTTTTATAAAAACGCAATGACAAATAGGGTCATTTTTGTACACTTCCTTTAGCAAAAATTGGCTAAGACTATTGTACCATATTTCCCCTGATTGTTTCAATCTATATAAGGATTTCTGAAGCCTTATCGAACAATTTTCTTGCGAATTTTTATATGCTTCAGGCATATTGTATGCTTCAGGAACTTTCATGAAAATATCGTGGTCCAATGAGCCATATAAATAGGCTGTGACAACATCCATTAGATTCATTTCAAGCTTTTCATGAACTGCCAGATTTATTAGATATTTGAAGGTAATTGCATCTACCACAGGAGAATATGTTTCCACATAATCAATGTCAGGCCTTTGCGAAAAACCTTGTGCCACAAGTCGTGCTTTATATCTTACGACTTCACCTTTTTCATTTCATTTTCGCACAAAAACCCATTTGTACCCCACTGGTTTGACACCTTCAGGTGTTCGGACTATTGGTCCAAAAACTTCACGTTTTTCAAGTGAAGTCAATTCCGCTTGAATTGCTTCCTTTTATTTTGGCCAATCATTTCTCTGTCTGCATTCATTGACAAATTTTGGTTCAAATTGTTGCATTATTTCAACAACAACATTATAAGCAAAAATATTGTCTACCACAATACTATTTCGATTCCACCTTTTTCTCGTTGAGACATAACTTATTGAAATTTCTTCATTCTCATTATTTTCAGTTAGTTAGACCTTATTTGTGGTCTTATAATTTGTTATGTCTCAGAGCTCTTCTTGACCAATTTCCTCCATGGTATGATCTGCATGATCATTTGTTTCTTTTCTTTTTTGAGGATTTTTATCCTTTGAACCAATTGGCCTACCACATTTTAAACGTGGTTTAGACTCATTTGCTTTAACAATTTGTCCTATCGGGACATCAACTCAAACTGGAGCATTTACAGCTGGAATATAAGATTTAGTAACCCTTGGAAGGTTAGTAAATGCATCTGGCAGTTGATTTGCAAAATTTTGCAAATAAATCATCTTTTTAACATCTTGCTTACATTGATTTGTTCGAAGATCTAAATGATATAGAGATAATGAATTCCAATCTATCTCTTTTTTCAACTGCTTATGTTCTCCCCCTAATGTTGGGTATACTGATTCATCAAAATGACAATCAGCAAACCCTGCCGTAAATATATCTCCTGTCATAGGTTCCAAATATTTGATAATAGAAGGAGATTCATACCCAACATACACCCCCAACCTTCTTTGGGGACCCATCTTTGTGTGTAGCGGTGGGGTAATCGGAACGTATACCGCACACCCAAAAATTCTAAGATGGGAAATATTTGGCTCATGACCAAAAACCAATTGTAATGGAGAGAATTCATGATAACTAGTTAGCCTTATGCACACCAATGTTGCTGCATGCAAAATAGCATGCCCCTATATTGAAACAAACAATTTTGTCCTCATTAACAATGATCTAGCTATTAATTGGAGACACTTAATCAAAGATTCCGCTAGACCATTTTGAGTGTGAACATGAGCAACTGGATGTTCAATTGTTATCCCAGTGGACAAACAATAATCATTAAAGGCTTGCGATGTAAATTCACCAGCATTATCAAGACGAATTGTCTTTATTGCATAATCTGGAAATTGTGCTCTTAATCTTATTATTTGAGCCAACAACCTCGCAAAAGCCGTATTGCGAGTTGATAATAAGCACACATGTGACCATCTTGTAGATGCATCTATCAAGACCATATAATATTTAAATGACCCACATGAAGGGTGAATTGACCCACATATATCACCTTGTATACGTTCCAGAAATGAAGGGGATTCAATCCTAACCTTAGCTGCTGATGGTTTAATAACCAACTTTCCTTGAGAACAAGTAGCACAAAAGAATTTCTTTAATTGAAGAATTTTCTGATTTCTTCAAAGTATGCCCATGTGAATTCTCAATAATTTTGTGCATCATATTATAACCGGAATGGCCTAACCGGTCATGCCAAATGATAAAATCATTAGGATTAGTAAATCTTTTGTTTACTATGGCATATGATTCAACCATACTGATACTTTTATGGTACAATCTAGAAGAAAATGCAGGTAATTTTTCTTGTACATATTTTTGCCCCAATTTTACTGTAGTAATATAAAGGTATTCAACCTTTCCTTCATTGGCAGTCTCAACATGATAGCTATTTTGGCGAATAATCTTGAAACTTAAAAAGTTTCTTTGAGACTTACTACAGTACAATGCATTTTCAATAGTTAATATTGTTTCCCCAGGTAGTAGTAAGGTCGCTCTTCCAGAGCCCTCAATTAATTTTGCACTACCAGATATTGTATTAACATAAGCCTTTTTCACAATCAAATTAGAGAAATATTTCTTTTCTTTTAAAATAGTGTGAGTTGTAGCACTATCAAGAAGACACATATCTCCATTACTCATCTTGAACCAATTGTGAAGGGGGCATTGGGGTTAGACTCATGAGTGATATTTGTTAATCTTTCCAATACAAACAGTGGTGAATTTTTAGGTCCAAGCAAACTTTATGGGTGATTTCCTAAGGGCTAAATATTGTCAAAGATCTAACCCTGTGAGCAAAAAAAAGGGTTGTCAAGACTCCCATGCTAGGAGGCTAATGACAAGGAATACACACAAGGTGGAGACTCACATACGATGGAAAATCAGGTTTGGTTCATGCTCATTCTGGTGGGATAATTGGTTAGGGGTTGGCCCATTGGCTCAGTTCACTAAAGACAACAACATATTCAACAATGACACTGTCTCAGAATTTATTGAAGAGGGACAATGGAATATAAACAAGATCATTCAGCTAGCTCCTCTAACTCAGCACAACATCCTTGCTACTCAACTTCAACTTCAACAAGGTATTCCAGATCAGCCGGTGTGAAACCTTAACTGTAATGGTTTGTTCACTTGTACTTTTGCCTAGAACTCCATCAGAGAACAAAGAACCAAAACTAAAATTAACACTCACACTTGGCATAAAAATATTCCTTTCAAGTGCTCTTTTCTATTATGGAGAGCATTAAGAGGCAGGCTTCCTACAAATGAGAAACTCTCCAGTTTTGGCATAGAACCTGCATACTGTTTATGCTGTCATCCAACAGGAGTGGATACCATTGATCACATTTTTAATGCTGGAATATTTGCCAAAAAGGTTTGGAAATTCTTTGCTGACTCTCTGGGCATCCAAACTGATTATATTCCTCTTAGATATATGATTATGAGATGGTGGGAAAATAACTACAAAAATGAGTCCCATAAACTTATTTTTCAATCCACTCCAATATTTATTTGTTGGAACTTGTGAAAGAATATGTGTGCAATAAAATATGGGGGCAAGCAATCTAACATTACTAGGGTCAAGTTCTTGGTGCTTAAGGATACTTTCAAGTTACTATATACTTATTTTCCTTACATCACTTGACCATCAAGCTGGATGGAAACTGTCAGCCTTATTAAGAAATGCTTTCATGAAACCAAGATCACTCTTGTCCAATGGATGAAACCACCAGATGTGTGGTTTAAACTCAACACAGATGGAAGTGCATTGGATAATCCGGGCAACATAGGAGCATGAGGTATTCTCAGAAACTCCAATGGAGACTTAATATTTGCTTATTCTGTTCCTTTGGGGCATGTCACCAATAATTAAACAGAAGTGGAGGCAACTGTATTTAGCTTATTATGGTGTGTTCAGTTGAATTATCAAAAAGTGATACTGGAAGTTGACTCACAAATGCTGATGGACTGGCTTTTGAACAAATCAGCCCCTCCTTGGAACATCTCATCACAAATGCAACAACTTCACACCCTTACCACTCACTTCTCACACTTCAAATGCATTCACACACTCAGGGAAGCCAACTTTGTGGCAGATTCACTCTCCAAACACAACCATCAAGTCACCAGCCCCAACTATACTTCACCAGCCAACAAATTCCAAAAGAGGCAGCAACTTATCTTCAGCAGGACAAGGCAGGCATGGCAAGTTTCAGAAGAAAGAAAATGAAAAAAATTAAGAAACCCCCTTAACTTACTCAACAACATGGTGGACATATGAAGGAGCTTGAACTCCAAATGGTCCTTTTTGGTGATCTACCAGTCATCTTCACATAGCTATCTCTTTTTAAGTTATAGCTTTTATGAAAAGATTTTCTTTTTCTTGTAAAGGGAGAGTCTCCCTCATTTATGCTTTCCTAGATTCTCTGTATCAAGAAGAGTCCTCTCACATAGGTGCTTAGATGATAGGCTTCATTTCTAGTATGGGGAAGAGTTGGAGGACCTTAGTAGGCTACCAACTCTTGAACCACCATAGGATGGAGGTAAGGTCTATGCCCCTCTCCCTGTATTTTGCCTTGTTTATCTATGATAATGCCTTGGGGTGTTGCTTAGCCCTTGACCCAAAAAAAAAAAAAACCAATTGAAGATTGGAGAATTTTATTTATCTTCATAAAATAAAAGCACATCATAAGAAATATGAAAAATCAACAACTTTGCAAGAAAATAAAAGTACTTTTTTTCTGAATATAAAAAGCATAAGGAAAAACATAATAATAAAAAACACATAAATAAAACAACATAATTATTTTCCCCAATCAAATGATCAAACATTAGTTTTGATCTCCAAAGAAGTCTTCAACTTCCAAATGAGTAATATCATCAAGGTCATCAAAATCATCATCTTTTAAAGCCAAATTTGCTTCAATATTGTCATCATATTTTTGTGAAGGCCTAGCCTCGGCATCATTTTTATAAGTCAAGTGTGACTGCACCCGAGCATTAGAAGAAGATGCACCATTTTTATTTCCTTTTCTTTTCAAGGAATCTTGATAAAGCCTAACAAAATGCTCAGTTGCTCTACATTCATTCTTCCAATGCCCTTTCATGCCACAACGATGACAGTTGCCTCTTGAAGTATTGCTTTGAGAACCCATATTGTTCTCCCTTTTGTGGCGACCACCACCACGATGATTATTATATCGTCCCCTGCCATTTCCACGTTCGCGCACATTATTTTGGCCTTGATTTTTATTTTGTCTTCTCTCAGACTGGCCATGTGCTTCAACCTCATTTGCTTTTGGTAACGGAGCAGTTCTCGTGGGACGGACCTCATGGTTTTTGAATAAAAGAGTATTATGTTGCTCAGCCACAAGAAGGCATGAGATCAACTCAGAATACTTTTTGAATCCCCTTTCACGGTATTGCTGCTGTAATACCAAATTTGAGGCATGAAAAATTGTGAGAGTCTTTTCCAACATATCCTCATCTTTTATATCTTCCCCACATAATTTCAATTGGGAAGTAATTTTGTATACAACAGAATTATATTCACATATAGTTTTAAAATCTTGTAACCGTAAGTGAATCCATTCATAACGAGCCATTGTCAATACCGTTGCCTTAAGGTGGTCATATCTTTCCTTCAAAACAGTCCACAATTCAAGTAGATCTTTCACCGTAAGGTATTCAACCTTCAATCCTTCATCCAGATGATGACAAAGGAAAATCATTGCCTTTGCTTTATCCTGACTCGACGTCGTATTACCATTGGTAATAGTGGCACCAAGACCTTTAGCGTCAAGGTGAATTTCAGTGTCGAGTACCCATGACAAGTAATTATTTCCAGAAATGTCAAGTGCCACGAACTCAAGCTTTGATAAATTCGACATGATAAAACTATCATAGAAAATAATTAAATTAGACTAAAATAAATAGTGAGTACATATGTAATTAACAAAACTTTTTTTTATCAATGATAATAACGTGACACATGTTATTGTACAAAGTAACATCAATTAGTAAATTAATGTGTTAGTATCAAACTTCCGAGCAATTTAAATGAACATTCTGCCTAACATATTACTTAAATAATTTCTAGCAAAATTGCTAGACAAAATTAAAATTTAACTAATTTAAAATAGCATAATTCACTTGATGATTAGGTGAGAACATAAACTTTTTGGACTTATATATATTCCATTGTTTAACTACCAAAAATATACACACACTGTTTAACACCTAACCATTTCCTAATATGTAGTATATTATATTAGAGTGATTAATAATGAGAATTAAGTATATGAATACATACCAGAAGCTTAACTTGGAAAAATCGAAATGATATTAGAGTTTCGTGCTGATAACGTTTTGTAAAACTTAAGAACAAAAGAACAATATAAATAGGAAGAGAAGAAGAGTACAAGACAAGAGGAACAATATAAACTAACTTTCTTTCTTTCAAGTGTATTCAACATTATTCTCAACACCACTATTTATAGGATTACATTGAGGAATACCAAAGGGTGTCATAAACATTACATTAAACCTTGAGAATTACTACCCATTAAGGAGGAAATAAACCTAGGAGTTATGATCATCCAATTAACCATATTTTCAACAACATTACTACCAATAAAGGATGGAATTAACCTAGGAGTTATGGTCATCCATTTGACCACATTATCAACAACATTACTACTCATAAAGGAGGAAAATTAACCAAGGAGTTATGGTCATCTATTTAACCACCAAAATGATTTACAACATATTACTTCTATAATTGATTTTTTTCAAAATAGTCATTAATTATTACACCTCACTTTTAAGTTTATTTAACTCTCCTGTTAAATTATACTAGTATACGTTCTCGCGCGTTGCGCGGTTAGTTGATAAATGTTATCATAAATATTGATTTATTGAAAATTTCTAATTTTTATTTATCATAAGATAATATAGTAAATTTTATTTGAGAGAATGTTATTCAAAATTAGGGAAAATGCATAAGTACCCCCCAACCTATGCCCGAAATCTCAGAGGCACACTTATACTATACTAAGGTCCTATTACCCCCCCCCCCTCCCCCCCGAACTTATTTTATAAATAATTTTCTACCCCTTTTCGGCCTACGTGGCACTATCAACCAGATAGCTTGAAAAATTGTCAACACACGTTGGCCCCACAAAATAGTGCCACATAGGCCGAAAAGGGATAGAAAATTATTTATAAAATAAGTTCGATGGGGTAATAGGACCTTAGTATAGTATAAGTGTGCCTCTGAGATTTCGGGCATATATTGGGGGGATACTTATGCATTTTCCCTCAAAATTATTCAAAATCATACATAACCTATTCATATTATCGTCTTGTTAGAATAATAAAGATATAAGAAAATTTAATCGTTGCATTAAAACAAAATATAACTAAGAAAAGTCCTATCATCGTGATAATGTTAAGCATAAAACTAAAAAAGTTTTAATCACTTGAATATCAAATTGTAGGCATCTTATTCAATTTTTTAATTTTTATCTTTGAATTTTTCTAAATGTCATATACCAATTATATGATATTTTTTTTTTTATATATATAATTATATGCGATATTTTAGTACAATATGATGCTTACAACTGAATGATATTTTCATAAATCTGTATCAATTTCGGATAATACATTGAATGGATAAAGATATATAAGAAAGATAATCCTATAACGTTCAATTTTTATTACAATAAAAATTCATTAAGAAGATGGGTAAAATAGGTGTGTAAAAGAGTTGTTGCATATGAATCATTTATCAAAATTTTAAAAATTATTTTTTTATTTTATTCAGAATTAAAAGATAGCCACAATACGCTGAACAAATCCTGCAAAAAGAAAAAAACTTAAAATCATTAAAAATTATATAAAAAAGGAAAAATAATCAACAAAAGCGAACAATTTGCAATAATTACTAATCACTATATAAAATGCATACACAAATCTCATTGATAGTGTTAATATTCAAGTAAAAACTAAACTCAAACACCCAAATAAATAATAATATCTACATATGAAATTGATTATAGTGACTTTGTCTGAACAACTACAAAACATTTGAAGAAAAAAGAAAAAGTTAAATCGTCAAAAGAATTTATGAAGTTGATTGTATTCATTTTAAATAAGAATATGTGAATTTGATTATATTCCATTTATTTATGACAACTAAAAAAAAATTCACTAAAAAGTTTGAGTTTAGGCCCCCAAACTTGTTGAAATGAAACAAAAATGTATCAGCTTGCTCTGGTTGCTATTATTGAATTCTCACTATAAAGTTTGAATTTAGACCCCCCCAAACTTGTTCAAATGAAACAAAAATGTATTAGCTTTCCCTCCCACCCTTTTCTCATCTCATCCTCATTATTTTTTTAAAAATTTAAATTTAATTTTTTTCTTATACAAAACTGAAGATCATCGAACTTAGCTTTATCATTGTTGTTTCCAAATTGAAGTTAATTTCCTTCAACAATGGCAGTCACAAGTAATTGAAGCTAATCTTTTTCAACAATGACAACCAAAGATTGAAGCTAATCCCTTTTAATGATGACATCTTCAGCTATACCCTCAAGCTCCACATGTTTTATCAACAAGGTTTGTGCCTACATTGACAAGTAAAATTTTGATGAAATTTTCTTGAATTTTGGGTGATTCATTGTTTGATGTTTCATAATTGTGGGGCAAAAAATTGTCTTTCAATAATAATAAAAAGAAGAAAAAAAATTAACTATTATTTTTACGTGGCTCTGATGTAGGGTTGATGTGCCACTAATGTGGCGCTGACGAGACACGTGTGTAATTCACTTCGCATTGTGAGTCTAGTATTGTAGTTTTAAGAGTGAGATTAAGTTCATTTGAAAGTTGTTAAGGGGTTTTTTAAATACCCGTATATTTGAAGTGGTAAAGTAATTTTTGCTACATAATTTGACATTCATGTGCAATGTATGTGTATCAAAACAACTTTGAAATAAATAGACTTTTGGAGACTTTGATGTTAAATTAGATTTTAAGTCTATTTAACTCCCCTGTTAAATTAGATTAGAAAGTGGACAAACAAAGAATGTCAAATTTTGCCTCTTTGATCTTTATGACTCTCATCTATTTAATTTTTCCTTCTCAATTATGTATTCCTAATTTTCAGTAATTTCATTGCCATTGTTGGATCAACTGCTCTGCCAGGTATGCTTTTGTACTTCCCCTCTTCCTATTTTAATGGCTATTTGCATAGTTAATTAGTATTAATTTGTTACTTGAAATCAATTAGTAGTATTGTTATGTGTTGTTACCTCAAATATATATGTGTTTTCGAGTATAATGTTTTTGGAAACGCATCCAAGAGTGTAGTTTAGTGGTCAATGAACGTCTCAGGTTCAAATTCTACTTGAGAAGAAAAAACCCTAAGTGATTCTTGACGAAGGCTTATTAAACAAGTTCTAGTCTTCAGGTTTTTCCTGAATAATTAGTGGAACTAGTTGAATTGCATGAAAGCTGACCCAGAGACCTTGGGTATCAAAAAAAGGCTTTGGAAACTTTCTCCTTTAGTCAAAAACGACTCAGCAGACAGCAATGTCTCTTTCTAAGAGAGTGAGACTTTTGATTAGAATACTTGGTAAATAGAAAGACTTTTGTAGTGGCGGAACCAGAAATTTTAACAAAGGGATTCAAAAATATTGCAAATACTCCACAAATGGGTTCAAAATTGTGATGTAAATCATTTTTTGAACTACCCTTGGCACTATAAAGAGAGATTCTTTTAGGTCGAGAGGATTCAAAATTTATTTATGTACAAATACGACTTGTTATTGTCCTATTTCCTCTATATAACTCGAGGAAGTGGATACAATTAAACCCCTTTCATTTGTTGTGGCTCCCAACTGGTGAATACTAGCCATGGAGTGTTTTTGGTCCTATTCACTATCATTTTCATTACAACAACAAATGTGCATCAATTCAAACAAGTCGGGGCTGGCTATATTGACCTTCACTGACCATGTTTATCCAATCAAATTCTTCTCAATTCTCAAACCAATGTTATATAAAATGAAAAATATAAAAATAAGAAGTATTAGAAGTTATCTATACTTCCTACTTGCGTAAAAACATGTAATAGGACTATAAGACTCCTAGAAAACATACACCTAAACTACTAACATGACCAGAAAATGTTCCAAACATAATGATATCACCTGTATAGATCTTTTTTTCCATTGTGCCTTATCTTTCACTAAGTCAGCATAGATTCCAAGAGATTGTAGGTGTTTTGAGACACACTCGCTCTCCTTGTACATCCATCTATGATGGGTGCAAATATAGAAACCTGACAACAAATAGACAAGGGAATGGATGCATATTACACCTATATTTGTTGGGTTTTAGAGTTGAGTTTGTGTGAATAATGAGAAATGATGGGAGCTCTTTGAAATTTTGAGAAGTACCTGGGGTGGGTGGAGTACGTATACATAGGACGAATGCAGAAAAGAGAGAAAACCACACACACAAAAAAAGAATCTAAGCAAGTAAAGAATTTGTCGATGATAATAGAAAGTGATTGGAGCTCTTTGAAACATAGGAAAGTATTCGGGGAAATTTAATGTGTGGAGTAAGGCGAATGCAGAAAACAGAGAGGAAGAAACAAAAAAAGAAAGAATCAAATAAAAAAAAAAAGAAACTTCTTGATGATAATGGGAAGTGAACATTGAATGTTGCGAAGTATTAGGGGCAAATCTAATGTGTGGAGAATGACAAATGTGGGAAAGAAAAATCAAAGCATAGAAGAATCTTGTTGATGATAACCGAAAGTGATGGGAGCTCTTTGAAGCCTTGGGAAGTATCCTGGGAAATTTAATGTGTCTGAGTAAGACAAATGCGGAAAAGAGAGAGAAAGAACAAACAAGAAACTTGCTGATGATAAAGGAAATTAAAGTAACATGAGTCTTTAAGCCTTGGGAAGTATACAGGACAATTTAACACATGGAGTAATACTAATATGGATATATAGGATAGTGAAAGAGTTCCGATTTCGTTTTTAATCTCGAAAAGAGCACGCACAGTACGTATAAACTTTCCTTGAATTTGAGAATGTTTTCAGGTAGATTAGCTGTTAAACTATTACCAAGAAATGGAGTTGCTCTGTCAAAGCATTTATTGCCATATGGGAAAGGGTCGATGGCCTTGATGCCAACTAGCTTTACAACAATCCACAAATACTCGAGAAGATGGTGGCTTTGATGGCCAAGAATGGATCTAGTGCCATGCCACACGACGACAAGTATGCTACGGTGGGAAGACAAATTTGAGTTATTCCAATGCAAATGATCATTGCTTTTCACAAGGGGCTTACATAACTTTATTTGAACAAAGATCCAATTATTTTTTTGAGGTGCTCACCGCATCAGGTAGTTGAGTGTGAGGTTTTGAAAGCTGACCTTTTCTGGCTTATATGATGTCACTTCACATTCACTGTTCGAAAGTTCAATAATTCAACCTATGGACTCTATGAACCTCTATGCTTGTTGTTTTCATAAACGGCCAGTTAAAAGTGAAGAATTCTGGGTTTTCAACATTCCTTTTGGTATATAACCAATTATTTGCTTGCACCAAATGCATGTGTTTACATGCTGTGGAAGGCAGTGGCGGAGCCACATGAAGTTGAGGGGTGTCGACCGACACCCCTTCGTCGGAAAATTACATTGTGTAGTTAGACTAAAAATATTTTTTTATGTATATATATTACATATTGACACTCCTTGACTTCTACGCGATTTTACTTCTTTATAATTTGACATCCCTTTGTCAAAGTTCTGGCTCCGCCATTGGCGGAAGGTGAAGCTTCAAATAAGTAAACTTGGTCATGACAGTTAGTATTATTCTTTGCTTGTACATTCATATCTATGTGGTTTCCAGATACTAAAGAACAAATCATGTATGTAGGTAGGTAGGTAACCTAAGTTTGACAGAGAAATCAATTCGATATGTGTGTCTAAGAAGAAACCTGTTGTTGAGAATGTAAAATAATAGGAGCTCTTTAAAATCTTAGTAAGAATCTGGAGTAATTTAAATATTTAATGCATGGTGTAAAAGAAATGCCAAAAAGAGAGACAATTTAAAAAATAATAAAATTGTAAAACAAAAGACAATGTTTGCGACAAATATAACTTCCATAGAAGTTGTGGAAGTGTTTCAGGTAGATCAAGTGTTTAACTATTGTCAAGCAAGTGGAATTACAATATAGAAACATTTGAAAAAGAGTCAAAGGAAAGACATCTTCCTGCAGCCAATTGGCTTGACAACGATGCACGAATGCATGCCTAAGAAAATGCTAGTTTTGACGGCAACCTGCTATATGATAAGTGGGAAGACATGTTTGTGTTACTTCAATTCTAAAGACAATTGTTTTAAGAAGGGAGTTAACGTAGAATTATTTGGGCAATGATGATAGATGTTTGCATCTTGAGTAGTGAGTTTGTGAAGGTTGAGGTTTGCTGGCTTTTATGACTTTCTTAGTTCACATTCAATAATCTAAAGCTTGTCCGTTTCACTCATAAGTTCACCATTCAGTATGAGCTGATATTTGATTATATGGTATCAGGATCAAAGGGGGCCATGCTAAAGTCTTGAGCTATAATTTAAAGAGGTATATGAAGAACTCAATGTATGAATTGCCTCTGGGGGTTTGGTATAGTGGTCGGAGCACGTCATGTTATGAGTTGAGCGCACGATTCGAGTTTGAACCCTACCACATAAAAGGTCTGGTATTCAAAAGAGAAGGGATCCCAGGAGTCTCTAACTATGTGTCATTGACCCTTGCGGATTTCTCAGTTATTAAAAAAAAGAACGGAATATATGGACATCAATTTTTAATTTGAAGCTGTGAACATATATTTTATTGTTAGGTCAAGGGTAAAGCTGATAGACGAGAGGGGAGGAAGTCACTCAACCAAATGATATTACCTATTTTTCATTATACTATTTTATAGGTGTAGCATTATTAAGTATCATGTTTCATCATTAGTTGGGCGGATCTATGCCATAAGTTATGGGTCCGACAGTACCCAGTAGCTTTGTTTCAAACTCTATATTTGTGTCAAAAAATCCACGTGCCTTATCTTTCACTAAGTCAGCATATATTCCAAGAGATTGTAGGTGTTTTGAGACACACTCGTTCTTGTTCATAATATTAGTTTATTCCTTCCTGACAACAAATAGACAAGGGAATGGATGCACTACACCTATGTTTGTTGGGTTTTGGCATTGAGGTTGTGTGAATAATGAGAAATGATGGGAGCTCTTTGAAATTTTGAGAAGTACCCAGGGGTGAGGCTGGGGGCTGGTGGAGTAAGTATACGACGACTGCAGAAAAGAGA
Source organism: Solanum stenotomum (assembly GCF_019186545.1). Classification (NCBI taxonomy): domain Eukaryota; kingdom Viridiplantae; phylum Streptophyta; class Magnoliopsida; order Solanales; family Solanaceae; genus Solanum; species Solanum stenotomum. The sequence goes on along the minus strand of NC_064290.1, from coordinate 7,168,611 downwards.
GAAAACCACACACACACAAAAAAGAATCTAAGCAAGTAAGGAACTTGTCAAGGATAATAGAAAGTGATTGGAGATCTTTGAAACATAGGAAAGTATTCGGGGCAATTTAATGCGTGGAGTAAGGCGAATGCGGAAATCAGAGAGGAAGAAACAAAAAGGAAAGTGAACATTGAATGTTGCGAAGTATAAATGCGGGAAAGAGAAAATCAAAGCATAGAAGAATCTTGTTGATGATAACAAAAAGTGATGGGAGATCTTCGAAGCCTTGGGAAGTATCCTGGGAAATTTAATGTGTTGAGTTAGACGAATGTGGAAAAGAGAGAGAAAGAACAAACAAGAAACTTGCTGATGATAAAGGACAGTAATAAGAGCTCTTTAAGCCTTGGGAAGTATACAGGACAATTTAACACATGGATTAATACGAATATGTATAGGATAGTGAAAGCGTTCCGATTTCGTTTTTAATCTCGAAAAGAACTCGCACAATACATATAAACTTCCTTGAATTGAGAATGTTTTCAAGTAGATTAACTGTTAAATTATTACCAAGAAATTGAGTTGCCCTGTCGAAGTATTTATTGCCATATGGGAAAGGGTCGATGGAAAGGGAAGACTTGATGCCAACTAGCTTGACAACAAATCCACAAATACTCGAGAAGATGGTGGCTTTGATGGCCAATAATGGATCTAGTGCCATGCCACACGACGACAAGTATGCTACGGTGGGAAGACAAATTTGAGTTATTCCAATGCAAATGATCATTGCTTTTCACAAGGGGCTTACATAACTTTATTTGAACAAAGATCCAAATATTTTTTTGAGGTGCTCACCGCATCAGGTAGTTGAGTGTGAGGTTTTGAAAGTTGACCTTTTCTGGCTTATATGATGTCACTTCACATTCACTGTTCGAAAGTTCAATAATTCAACCTATGGACTCTATGGACCTCTATGCTTGTTGTTTTCATAAACAGCCAGTTAAAAGTGAAGAATTCTGGGTTTTCAACATTCCTTTTGGTACATAACCAATTATTTGCTTGCACCAAATGCATGAGTTTACATGCTGCGGAAGGTGAAGCTTCAAATAAGTAAACTTGGTCATGACAGTTAGTATTATTCTTTGCTTGTACATTCATATCTATGTGGTTTCCAGATCCTAAAGAACAAATCATGTATGTAGGTAGGTAGGTAACCTATGTTTGACAGAGAAATCAATTCGATATGTGTGTCTAAGAAGAAACCTGTTGTTGAGAATGTAAAATAATAGGAGCTCTTTAAAATCTTAGTAAGAATCTGGAGTAATTTAAATATTTAATGCATGGAGTAAAAGGAATGCCAAAAAGAGAGACAATTTTTTGAAAAAAATAATGTAAAACAAAAGACAATGTTTCCGACAAATACAACTTCCATAGAAGTTGTGGAAGTGTTTCAGGTAGATCAAGTGTTTAACTATTGTCAAGCAAGTGGAATTACAATATAGAAAAATTTGAAAAGGAATCAAAGGAAAGACATCTTCCTGCAATCAATTGGCTTGACAACGATGCACGAATGCATGCTTGGGAAAATGCCAGTTTTGATGGCAACCTGCTATATGATAAGTGGGAAGACAATTCAAAGGACAATTGTTTTAAGAAGAGAGGTAACTTAGAATTATTTGGGCAATGATGATAGATGTTGGCATCTTGAGTAGTGAGTTTGTGAAGGTTGAGGTTTGCTGGGCTTTTATGACTTTCTTAGTTCACATTCAATAATCTAAAGCTTGTCTGTGTCACTCATAAGTTCACCATTTAGTATGAGCTGATATTTGATTATATTGTAGCAGGATCAAAGGGGGTCATGATGAAGTCTTGAGCTATAATTTGAATAGGTATATGAAGAACTCAATGTGTGAATTGCCTCATCCGGGGGTTTGGTATAGTGGTCGGAGCACATCATGTTATGAGTTGAGCACATGATTCGAGTTTGAACCCTACCACAAAAAAGGCCTGGTATTAAAAAGAGAAGGGATCCCAGGAGTCTCTAACTATGTGTCATTGACCCTCGCGTATTTCTCAGTTTTCAAAAAAATTAACGGAATATATAGACATCAATTTTTAATTTGAAGCTGTGAACATATATTTTATTGTTAGGTCAAGGGTAAAGCTGATAGACGAGAGGGGAGGAAGTCACTCAGCCAAATGATGATATGACATGTTTTTTCTTATACTGTTTTAAAGGTGTAGCATTATTAAGTATCATATTTCATCATTAGTTGGGCGGATCTATGCCATAAGTTATGGGTTCGGCAGTACCCAGTAGTTTTGTTTCAAATTCTATATTTGTGTCAAAAAATCCACGTAATAATTAAAATATCCCGGTCCCAATTATTGTCCTGTATTAGAATCCAGAACCTATAAACTTAAAATCTTTAATTCGACTTTGACCTAAACATCTTAGTTTCTCTATGGTGCAATGCTATAGGCATACTAAAAAGAAATAGTTTTATTCTGTACTGACATAAATTAGTTTTACTGATGTATTATCTTAGTTCTTTTTAATGTGATCTTCTCATAAACCTTACACTTATCTTGAGATATAAAAATATAAATTCTTCTATACATTGAAATTATATCATATTGCCATTAAAATTCTAGGAAATGTGATAAATAGGACTTGTCTAATATCATTATTTGAAAGAAAGAGCTTAGGAGTTATTGTTATTTTCCATTCAACAGGTTATTATAGCCCACATATTTATGTTCATTAACTGTTATTTTCCATTCCGCAGGTTACCGCCCACAGAAAAAATCTAGTGTTGACTAAAGATTAGCACTGAAAGTTGTTTTCTTCACAAAATTCTTCTATCTGATTTAATATTAGATTTTTTAAACTGGTTTGACTTAAGACTAGCACGTTAACGTATTAAATTCTTTGACCTATTTTTTTCCTTTTTTTTTCTCTGTTGATCTATATCTTTCTCAGTTCATTGAAGAACAACCTTGCATCTAACTTCCAGTTCTAGTTTGCATCTTCTCATGGGTCGCAATAAGCTTGTGATGAAGAAAATTGAGGATCCAATATCCCGTCAACAGTTCTATTCAAAGCGCAAGGATACCATTCTTAAGAAGTCAAATGAGTTGGCGGTCTTATGTGATACAGATGTTGCGTTGTTGATGTTTTCTCCAGCTGGTCAAGTGACCATCTATTCTAGCAAAGAAAGGTTAATGGAATTTCTAGAATGATCTTTTTGGTTTGAACATTCTATATTTTCTTTATGATACAAAATGTGATATGATTTCTTTTGGTTGCTTAGTGTTGAGGATATCATGGTCCGTGCAATGAACAAGTCTGTGAATCAGCGGTATGTTTATTTCAATATGCCAGATCCATGAACTAGACTTTGCCAATTCCATTTACCTGACTATCTCAAATGTTTTCTTTGTCGTCCCAATCCACATGATTGTTGAAGACTCATACCAAATCCAAATGAACAGGTACTAAGTTTTACACATCTTTTACTGATCAACAGCCTCTACCGGGAAGTCCTTAGAGTTTCATCTGACCTTAACATGACTTTTATTATGCAGCTTTTGATGCAGAGTCTCACACAGTCAAAATCTGAAGGCCAAATGGTTGGAAAGATAGCTATGTATGACACTCTCCTTTGGCACTCTGTTTATATGTATTAGTCTATTAGTTCGTCTGAGTGGATACATGACTTCTCTCTTTCTTTTCTTTTTTTCCTTTTTTTGGTTGGTATTTTCTACATGATCGAATAATTTTTTTCATTTTTTGCTGGGTTTACGATGCTGATGATTGGTCAACGTGCTTTAGTGCTGAGGTAAGATTTGATGCTTCCACATTAGTGTATACTTAAAAAAAACTCCAAGGATATATCACTTGGATTGGGTGATCTTAAGCCAGTAGTAATAAGCTCATATTTGTTATTACTGAAAACTTGTAACTTGATATATTTTCCATGTATTTCCATATTAGGCTCATGGGAAGAAGCTTAATGAGCTCAAAGAAACACTACGTGAAGCACAACAGAAAATAAGGTTAAAGAGTTCCTCTTTATTTACTTCTCGTCTTTCTTTTTTTGTCGTGCATCTCTTTTTTGATATTCTATTTCTAAAAAAGGAATAACGTTTTTCTTCCTTGGATGGGGCAGGTATTACAAACCGCAAGTGGAGAATATCAGCTCAGTCCAAGAAGCTGATGCATATGCGCAGTTCCTTAGGAGTAATATGGAACAGATTCAACAATCAAAAGTGAGCATATCTCAAGGCTGATGCAATTTTTTACTTCTATTTCAATAAATAGTAGCTGTTGGTTAGTTGAATTAGGACCGGCATGATCATGCTTTGTACTCTTCTTATCAGGCAAAACTCTTGGCTGTCCAAGGATTTCTCCAGAGAAATGAATATCCCGTGGTAAGCCATTTTTGATTGTTTCATATTTGGAAGGATGTTTAAATGTTTTACCGGCATCCAGTATGGAAAGTAGCTAACTGTTAGCATTATTATTTCTAGGTCAACACAGAGGATACGGCTGCTGCAGGTAACGTATCTTCATATTTAAATGCTTACTGGTAACTCTTTTGAGTGCTTTATATATGTTGTATTTCCTAAAGTTGTCAATCTCTGAATAAGAAAAAAATGGCACTACTATCTTCATATTGCAAAACATGAAATGATTGAAAGAATGTTCTTCTCTCGCTCCCAAAAGTTAACGAAGTCTCAAGAGGTCTTCTTTTTTCCCACTCCACTCATCAGGAGGATCAATAGTGTTCCACTTACCCTCCAGCATGACTCGGACCCTCAATCTACCGGTTCAGGAGGTCGTTTGACCATCTGATTTGCAGTGATCTAATTCAAGTACCCCTTATATCTGTCATATCATCTTAGAGAAAATTTCAGGTCAATACCTCAGGGTCATCTAGTTTACAAAATAGGTACACATGTATCTGTAGTGTGTACTCTATACTAATTGAAATATCTATACTTTATACTTCAGCCATTTTTGGTAAACTAGAAGGCCGAATGATATATATATTAATAAATATACATTATGATTTCTATGCCTCAGTCTCAAACAAGTTGATGTCGGAATCCACACTTCTTCATTTAAACTCATTTCATACCATCATTGTATTAATAAGTGAACTAGATCTATAGCAACTTTTTTTTTTATTTTCAAACACTTGCGTGTTACTCTGCTGAAACTTGCTTCTCTGGATTTGTAGGAACCAGTAGGGGATGGAAGTTTTGAGGAAACAGGCCGGATCACGGTGGAGAAGTAGCTGCGGGTGTCCAACAGCTGCAGCAGGAATATAATTATGTTAAGAACTTAGTAGAATAAATAACTTGTCCCAATCAGGCAAGCAAAAGTATGAATAATGTTGCATATAGCTACTATGTAATGCAACTTTTAGAATATGACATCAAAACATAGGTATTGTGTTTTGAAATAGAAAACAGTTTGGTTTTTATTTTGGTAACTTTTGCATCCTCCTAGTTCATAATGTTTTTGTTAATTTTCTGAATCTTTTAATTAGAAACTAGGCATAGTAGTAATGAAAAAACTACTTTCTTCTATTCATTTTGTAAGTGATCAAGAATCTTACTCTTCGACTTAAAAGTAATTCTACAAAAATGGACATGTTAATTATTTGAGGAGCAGAAGTTTTCTCTCAGATTCTTCAAACTTTTCAAAATGATTTTGCCTATAAAAATGTAATTTTAAGGTACTTTTTTACAGTATTGGATATGATAATACATCTACCTCATTCCCTCCACTTCCGTATAAGGACTTTTGTAATTGTGGAGTGAGAATTTTAACAAGGGGATTCAAAAAATTTGCAAGAATTCCACAAACGGGTTCAAAATTGCAATGTAAAACGATTTTTGAACCAGCGTTGACGCTTTAATGAAAGCTTTTCTTTGATCCGTGGGAATGAAAATTTTATATAATTGGTAAATACTAGCCATGAAATGTTTTTGGTCCTTTCCACTATCATTCTCATTGCAACAACGACTATGCCTCAAGAAGTTAACATAGTAAAGAACTTGATGATAATAGAAAGTGATTGGAGCTCTTTAAATGTAATATCCTATTCTGAAATAAGGGCATATATGCCATTTTAGTAAGTATTAAAAACAAATAGGAGACAAATTGTTTATTTGACCAAAAAGTATTTTTGAAAAAAATAATACAAATAAAATGAGAGGAAAGGCTGCAACCTGGCAGCAAACAAAAAAAAATAAAAATCCTAACCCTATTCCTTTAATTCACGTTGCAAGTAAAGGGAAAATCTTTGGAGTCTTTGTTGAAGGATTCTGTGGCTGCTATTTGTGAAAAAGCGAGAAGGAGGAAGAAAATCATGGATCTGCCATTCCATTCGAGTGAAGCTAAAGGTGTTGGAAGATATTTAAATGAGAGAGATAGAAGTGGTAGGTAACTTTTCTGAACTTAACTCAACTTAAAGATTTATATTTGTAGATTCCATGACTATAAAATTGGGATTGTAAGAGTTTAAGAAAATAAGGGTTAAAGAGATAGATGAACCTGTTAAATTCTTGGAATTCGAGTGGGTACCTTAGATGATTAGACTAAGCTCTTGTATTTCGGCATCTATGAAAGGAAATAGACGAACAGTAAGATTATATTAGTTTATTTCAATGTTATACTAATCAAGATAACACTGTTTTGTGCGATTTAAGCCCCAATTAGGCGACTTGGCGGATGAGCCAGTCATGAAAGGGCTGGGTTTAACTATAGTATGGATTACCTTAAACGCAGAAACTAACATGAAATTGATATGAACGTGATTATAGATTGATTGAAGGGAGCCATATGGATTGCTTGCGATGACAAGTTTGGTATTTCTACACGAGTACTGTGAATAGTAATCTTACCACAATTTGTATTTCACAAATTTCATGATTTTTACATGGTTTATAAAGTAAATGTGTTACCGACTGTTTGAACTTGCATGTGGGACAAGTCTTTTACTTGATATGATACTGAAAAGATTATTTGAGATGATCTCATTTTTTACAAGATATAATTACTGTTATTGAAAAGGTTTTACACTTATTTGAGAAATAGTGTTTTGACAGGTGATTGTTAAACTTTGAAATGATATGATTTGATAAGATTTAAATGCCCTGTTCGATTTTGAAATGCTTCTACTAATTACAAGAAAAGTATAAATGGGAGTAGACCTTGATGAATCCCGTAGCTAACGGCGGGGTCATTAGACCTGGTGCACCTTGTAGTACTGATTACTGATAAAGCCGTTGCTAGTGGGAAGGTAGAACTAGTATATTGTTACTGATATCCCTCGAGTAGGGATCTACTGATATGAATATTTAACTCCTTTATGAGGAGTTCACTGTTATTGGTTACTTCTTAAAGAGAAGGCCATTACATGATTCATCCTTGGAAACCTCCCAGATATAAGATTTGATATGAAAGTATTTTTCTGAGTTTACTATTAAGTATTTACATTGATTTTGCTTATATGAGGCACATAAGATTGAATATTGTATTGTTTTTGAAAGGGCATTATTTCATCATTTTGATTATTATACTAGCATGTTTTCTGACTTGTCCCTCATTAAAATGGTTGTGGTTAAGTATTATTACTCACTGAGCTAGCGTCTCACTCCTCGCTAATTGTTTTTACAGAGAACTCAGGTGGTATTGAAGAGGATTTCATTAACTAGAAAGTGTGATTTGGTAGCACCTGGTGAGCCTCGCATTGCTTCGCGTGGCAAGAGAACTATTGATTTGCTATGGTATTATTTAGTTTCTTCAAAAACTCTTAGAATCACTCCATTTTTCATTCCTTTGATTTGAGTCATGATTAGTCCTTCATATTGTAGTCAAGTGACTGGTTTGGAACTTCCTTTTTCGTAATTTGGAGATGAATTGGTTTTATTGCCTGACAATTAGATCATTGATGGATATTATGTGGTGGCTTATAGTTGCTATTGGCTGCGTTGTGAATTTCCGCGACAGGGAAAATTTAGTATAGGCCTAAAAACAAAGGAAACTCTACCCAATTTTCTGTAGATTTATGTTAAGGCTTGCTTTGGGATTCTTTCCCCTTAGCGCCGTCATGGACCTAATTTGGTCGTGACATTAAAACATTGGAATGTATCAAAACAAACAAGATACTTATTGATGATAATGGGAAGTGAACACTGAATGTTGGGAAGTATTGGGGGTAATTTAATGAGTAGAGTAAGACGAATGCGGGAAAGAGGAAATCAAGGCAAAGAAGAAACTTGTTGATAATAAAAAGTAATGGGAGCTCTTTGAGCCTTGTGGAAGTATCCAGGACAATTTAACACGTTTAGTAATACGAATGTGGCAAAGAAGTGGAATTACAATTCAGAAATATTAGAAAATGAGTGAAAAGAAAGACATCTTCCTGCAGCCAATATGCACAAATGCTTGAGAAAATGCTTGTTGGGATTTATTCAGTTTTGATGATTGACAAAGAATGATGAAATACGTCAGTCAACATGGTCTAAAGGTACACTGACACGAGCAATTGAATTCGGACAAGCTTTTTAAATGAATAAAGACAACAAAAATCAAGAAATGAATAATGCAATTTCATGATAAAACTCAAGGAAACAAACAAGTGATGAATTGAAAAGAAAGAATCAATGAATTTGATTTGAAGAGTCTAAAGAGGCAAGGAGTTTGAATTGAAGAAGGAGTACTCACTTGAAGTAGAACTCTTAAGTCGAGAGAGTTTAAGTCAATGTGGAGTTTGAAGTGAAGTATAACTCCATGAAGAATTGCGCTTAAATATAGATGAATTCGTTCAAAATAGGGTGCACTTATCGAGCAAAAAAGGATAATTGAAAAAATTGACTTCGTAAGTGTTACCAGCAAATTGAAGGAACACATCGAAGAACTTGGTCCTATTAGAGTTAATGCATTGTGAGTTCTTCTTTGTTATTGAGTCTTGATGTAATCTTAGTTCAGGGAATTGTAAACTGAATTAAGAGTGTTGTCTTCAAGTTGGGATAGCTCGAAGAGTTGGGAACACATACCTTGGAGATTTGTGTTGAAGTTTAGGAATTAGAGTTAGTTCCTAGGATTGCAAGAGTTGTAATCTGAATTTATATGTTTAGGAATCAGAAGTTCCTTAGATTGCAAGAGTTGTAATCTGAATCCATGACTTGAAATTTAAGAATTAGAGTTAGTTCCTTAGGTTACAGAGTTTGTAATCTTAAACTGTTAAGGCTCATTGATTCAGTGAAGTTGGAGTCAAATCATGTAGGGGTACAGTTCATGATTTTTTACACCTTTTGAGTTGGGTACAGTTCGTGATTTTTTACACCTTTAGAGTTGGGTATTCTCCACGTAAAAATGTTGTGTGTTTTTTACTTACTATTCTTACTGCTTTATTTGAACATGTTAGGCAACCTCTTTTACACTAAGACGAAAAGTTAAGTTAGTAGTTGAACTCTGGGTCGTGTAAAATATCAATGCTAATTTTGACGGCAACCTGGAACCTTGCAAAACAACCATATATATATATGATACATTGGGAAGACAAGTTTTTGTTACTTCAATTCGAAAGACAATTTCTTTTAAGAAGGGAGTTAAGATAGCACTATTTGAGTAGTAAATCCGTGAAGGTTGAGGTTTACTAGCTTTTATGATTTTCTCAGTTCATATTCAATAATCTGAAGCTTGTCTGTTTCAGTCATGAGTCATGACTAAATAAAAGAGAAGAATTTTTTGGGTTCACCATTCAGTATTAGTTGATACTGGATTCTACGTATCATGATCAAAGGGTGTATTGAAAAAATTTTGGGCTATAATTTGAATAGGTATATGAAGAACTAAATATATGGATTGCCTCCGGGGGGTTTGGTATAGTGGTAAGAGCACCGCATGTTATGTATGAGTTGAGTGCACGATTCAAGTTTGGATGAACCCTGCCACAAAAAAGCCTGGTATTTAAATAGAAAAGTGTAGTATGATAGACCTATTATCACAAAAGTGTCTAGCCATCTTGAGGATTTCTCGGTTATTAAGAAGGATAAGGCACAAGTACCCCCTAGACTATGGCCGAAATTCCATAGACACACCTTAACTAAACTAAGGTTTTATTACCCGCAAACTCATTTGTTTTGTAATTTTATACACCTTTTGGCTTACATGGCACACTCTGTGACTCCACATAGTTGAGGCGTGTGGGAGATGCTTGGATGCCACGTAAGCCAAAAAGTTGTATAAAATTACAAAAAAAATGGGGGGGGGGGGGTTAATAGAACCTTAGTTTAGTTAAGATGTGTCTCTAAAATTTCGATCATTGTCTAGGGGATACTTATGTCTTATCCCTATTAAGAAAAAGAACATAATATATGGACATCAAAATATTTCCTGGAACTTGTGAACATATATTTTATGGTTAGGTCAAATGATATGGACCTATTTTTTCTCATAACTATTTTATTGTTGTAGAGTTATTAAGTATCATGTTTCATCATTAGTTGGGTGGATCTTCCTCGTAAGTTATGGGTTCGGCAACACCCAGTAGCAGAGTTGTAACAAGGGTCGGCCCAAACCCGGCCAAGCCTCGCGGGCCAAGAAATTTGAAGGGCTAGGCCGATCAGTCCTTCAATTGGAAGGGACTGAAAATGCTCAACCCAACCCTAGAAGAGGGCCGAGGGCTGGAGCGGGCTAGCCCTTCTTTTTTTCTTTTCAAACAATGGTGTTGTTTCAATAACACTAGCAAAAGAATCTAGTATAATTAGTATGTATCTCGCATACCAGATACGCGAGCGAGATAAGAGAGTGACAAGCAAGGTGGGAGGAGGCGAGGGCGTGAGATTTGTCTATGTATCCTAGGTACATGCGAATTTACTTGGATAGAGTGTATCTAGAACAAATTAACCTAATTTTGAGTCCATATATTTTGAGATACATGTATCTGGACGTACCAAAAATTTGGTAAGATTCATAATATTACAACATAGCGTGTATTTAAGTATTAAATTATATACTAGTGAGATATTGTAAGTTACCCTTAAATAAAAAGTTTTGGCCCATGGGCCGACCCTGATCAAGCCTCAAGGGCCAAGAGCCTATATTGGCCGAGCTTATAAGCCCTAGTTTTAAATGGGCTTGAAAAATCCTATCCCCACCCTATCCCAATAACGGGTTGGGTTGGGCCGGCCCCATGGGCTTAGCTCGTTTTGATTTTAACTCTATATTTGTGTCAAAAATCACATAATATGTACAACTAATATATCCTGGTCCCAATCATTGACTTGTCTTAAAATTCAGAACCTATAAACTTAAAATCTTTAATCCAACTTTGACTTAGATGTCTTGGGTTTTTTTATGGTGCAATGCTATAAATTTGTTTTACTGATGTATTATTTTAGTTCTGTTTACTGTGATCTTCCCATACACCTTATACTTCTCTTCAGATATCAAAATATAAATTCTTCTGTAAGTTATAATTATATCATATACCCATTATAATTCTAGGAAAAATGATAAATAGGACTTGTCTAATATCATTATGTAAAAGAAAGAGCTTAGGAGTTACTGTTATTTTCCACTAAGCAGGTTAAACCCAACAGATTTCTGTTCATTAATTGTGTAGAAATTTTTTAGTGTTGACTAAGACTAGCGCTTAAACTTGTTTTCTTCTCAAAATCTTTTGATATGTGATTCAATATTAGATTTTCTACTCCCTTTGTCCCTAATTACTTGTCCATTTTGACAAATCAAGAAAGGACAAATTTTTTTTACCTATTATACCCTCAATTTATTACTTTGAAAAAGGTAAAACTTTTTGAAAATCTTAAGTTTTTAATTCATCCACTTCATAATTAATAGGGGTAAAATGGTAAACTCACTATGTCAATTATTGTTTTCTTAATAGGTGTGTCAATTCAAAAGTGGGCAAGTAATTGGGACAGAGGGAGTATTAGATTGTAAGTGTTTTGACTTACAAATAAGTCAATACATTAAATGCTTTGACTTTTTTTTTTCCTTTTTTTTTTTTGTTGATCTATATATTTCTTAGCTCATTGAAGAACAACCCTGCATCTAACTTCCAGTTCTAGTTTAATTTGCATTGTTCCATGGGTCGCACTAAGCTTGTGATGAAGAAAATTGAGGATCCAACATCCCGTCAACAGTTCTATTCAAAGCGCAAGGATACCATTCTTAAGAAGTCAAATGAGTTGGCTGTTTTATGTGATGTTGATGTTGGTCTTCTAATGTTTTCTCCAGCGGGTGAAGTGACCAGCTATTCTAGCAAAGAAAGGTGAATGAAATTTCTACAATGAACATTCTACGTTTCGTTTATAGTACATAATTTCATATGATTTGTTTTTTGGTTGCTTAGTCTTGAGGATGTCATGCTCCTTGCTATGAACAAGGCTGGCGAACTGAACAAGCGGTATGTTTATTTCAATATGCCAAATCCATGAATTAGACTTTGCCAATTCTAGTTTAACTGACCATTGATCTAATTTTATATTATTTTTGTTGAAGATCTCCTGAAAATCCAAATGAACAGGTACTAAGTTTTACACATTGATCAGCAGCCTCTTCCGATAAGTCCTTGGAATTTCATCTGATGTTTTATTTTGCAGCCTTTGACGGAGATTCTCACACAATCAAAACATGAAGGCAAAATGGTGGAAAAGATAGCGATGTATACCACTCTCCTCTTGCACTCTGTGTGTATATGTATTAGTCTATTAGTTTGTTAGAGTAGATACATGACTTCTCAAGTTTATTTCTTTTGCTTTTTGTATGGTATTTTCTACATGATTGAATAACTTTTGTCTCTTTTGTTGGGTATTTTTACAATGCTGATGATTGATCAACGTGCTTTAGTGTTGAGGTAAGATTAATATGTAGAAAGGGGATCACCTTCTGCCAATATTTGTTATTACTGAAAACTCGTAACTTGATTTATTTTTTATGTATTTCCAAAACAGAGCCATGAGGAGAAGCTTAATAAGCTTAAAGAAAGGCTAAGTGAAGCACAACAGAAAATAAGGTTGAAGAGTTGCTCACTCTATATTTCCTTCCTGTCTCTCTTTTTTGATATTTTAAAAGATTTCCCTCTTTTATAATGATTTTTTCTGTTGGATCGGGTAGGTATTACGAACCACAAGTGGAGAATATCAACTCTGTCCAAGAAGCTGATGCATATGAGAAGTTCATTAGGAGTGCTATGGAACTAATTCAACTATCAAAAGTGAGCATATCTTGCAATTTTTACTTCAATTTCTTAGGGCTAGTTGAATTAGGACTGGCATGATCATGTTTTGTACTCTTTTTACCAGGCAAAACTCTTGGGTGGCCAGGAATTTCTCCAGAGAAATGAAAATGTTGCGGTAAGACATTTTTGATTGTGTCATATTTGGAAGGATGGTTAACTGTTTTTCGAACATCCAGTATGGAAAGTTAACTGTTTGCATTGTAATTTTTAGGTGTCTTCTGTCAACGCAGAGGATATGGCTGCTGCAGGTAACGAATCTTCATATTCAAATACTTAGTGGTAACTTTTTGAGTGTATATGTAGTGTACACTCCGGCCATTTTTGGTAAATTAGATGGCCAATTGGTATATATATTAGTAAATATATACAATAACTTTTATGCCTCAGTCTCAAACAAGTTGATGTCAGAATTGGCACTTCTTCATTTAAACTCAATACCATCATCATACTAATCTGCGAACTCTATAGCCTCTTTTTTCCCAAACATTTACATGCTGAATTAGATTACACAAAGGAATCTACTGAATCTTGCTTCTCTGGATTTGTAGGAACCAGTAGGGGACGGATGTATTGAGGAAACAGGGCCGGATCGCGGCGGGGAAGTAGCTGCGAGTGTCCAACAGCTGCAACAGGAATTATGTTATACTAGTTTATAGGTTAAGAACTTGGTAGAATAAATAACTTGCCCCTATCAGGCAAGCAAAAGTATGAATAATGTTGCATTTGTCTATTGTGAATGCAACTTTTAGAGTTCTTGTATGGCATCAAAACATAGGTATTGTGTTTTGAAATAGAAAACAATTTGGTTTGGTTTCGATAATTTTTTGCATCCTTCTAGTTCATAAGGTTTTTGTTAATTTTCTGAACCTTTAAATTATAAGCTAAACATACGAGAGTGATCAATAGATCTTAATTCTTCAACTTAAAAGTTATATATACTACAAAGAAAAGAATGTGCATGGTAATCAATAAACTGAATTTTTATGTCATGTAGATTTGGACTCGCACTAAATAATGCAGTATCGAAAAATCGACTAAATAATCAAATATCTTTTTACGACATGGTAAATTATATTTATCGTGTAAATATTAACTTACACTTACATGAATATAAATAAATCATTTCTTCAAATTAGTAAGGTAATTTATATACTTGTGTCTTACAAAAATAGATATATTTGATTTCATGATTTACAGAATTTTAATCTAATTACAGAAAATAAAGTAAAATATGATTAATTACATAAATCTTTGACCATCCCTTGGTTGACCAAATTTATGGTCATTTCATCCCACAAGGAACAGCTAATTAGTTCAAAGTTATTGTTACAACATCTTCGTTTTTTCCTTAGTATAAATTTGGTAAAGAGAACTAAATAAAAGGAGAAGAAATATTATCACTATTAGTTTAGATAAGTCTTTCCACAAATAAAGTACTGAAATCACACAAATATATTTGTATCATAATGTAGTATAACTCATTTATATCATAATGTATAATCATTATTTATTATGACTTTTGACTATTTTTTATGTAAACAATATATGACTATATTTCTTGTAAACTAATTACTTAATTTTATATGTTTGAAACTATCTCTAAGAACTTTATCACATTTGAATCAAAACTCTGAGGCGACTATTACTGCACAACTCGGCATCAGTATCTTCCAAGCTTATACCAAATCTCCCATAGGACTATAGTGTGGCCTTCTTTTTTTTCTTTACATACTTGAGTTTGTAGAGAATAGCAGAAGAAAAGTATAATCAATGAAGCTTCTGCTATCTCAAGATCATTAATTAAGATCGAAAGATTCAACTAAAGAAGAGAAAGCTAGAATGGAGAGAGAGTATTTTGGATAAAAGAACTTTGTTATAGAAAAAGACTATTTGATTTGGGTTGTTCTAGGGTTGATTACAAATGTCTAATGTCGCCCCTATTTATACTTGTATAGGGATGCTTCTAGAAATTATTCTAGATATATGATATATCTACAAGAAATATCTAGATATCCTTATCTTCTAACTATGTAACAAGAATTTAGATATTTCTATACTTTGTAAAAATCCTATTATCTAGAACATCTAGATTTTTCTTAAGTATAAATATCAAAAACATTTACTCTACAAAATTCTAGAAAATTCTTCTAAATATCGAAGATATTTTGTACATTCAAAAAATCAACTTTAATTTTTCATAGAGAGTTTGATCATGAAATTTGATCAAATTATAAAAATTCAATCTTGAAATATCTTCAATGAACTAGTTTCGAAATTTCCACTCACAAAACTTTTTATTTATTTATTTTGTTTAAGTAAAATAAAAATATGAAAGGAAAAATAAAACCTTTCTTTAAGTTCAAGATAAAGTTTTAAAAAGGCCAAATTTCAAATCAGGTGTTCTGCCCCCTCTCTTATCTCAACTTTGTTCTCTGCACGTTTTTCCTATAAATATGTATAAAAAGAATTTGCCTCCGAAAAAAAATGAAATATTCCAACAAACAAAAATCCCAACTTGAATTTGACCCAAAAAAGTAGAAAATCTGAGAGTTTTTCTAAATAAAACTTGAGGGAACCCCTTAAAATAGAATTCTTGATCATACATAGAATTCATCTCTTTCTTGAACCTTTGCTAAATCATTCTTTTTTTCTCTCACTATTTGTTACAAAAGAAACCAAAATTTTGCATTTTAATAGCTAAAGATACAATTTTTATGTGCATACATATACATTTTAGGTGTAAAAATTGAATCTTTTAGTGTTTATAGGGGCCACAATCCATCTGATTTATATATATACATTTGTATTGTAATATACATTTGTATATATATTTCAATTCTCTCTTTTAGCTGAGAATTCTTTGAATTGGATTAAAAATAGAAGGTTTTATGGTTGTTTCTTGGATTGCATTGGGTGTTTCTTGAAAAAAAAAAAAAAGGAGGTTGTTGAATACATGCCAAATGCAATTAAAAGAAGGTCAGAAAATGGGATGATCAATATTATAATGGGAAGGGTAGCCTATGTGTTTGGTTTTGTTGCTTTGATTTGTCTTTGGGCAGCAAGAGATTCAGAAGGGAAAAGGAAGTTTCCTGGAAGCAATTTAGACTTAGCAGGTCTTTGGCAGGGTCCTGTGATAGACGAAGACACCGTATGGATTTCCTTTCACTTATATTCATATGGAGATAAATGTAATGTGCATTCATAAAATGTGTTTAGATATGAGTTGCTTGATGTATATGTTCTATGCATTTGTCTGCTGATAGCTAATTACTATTTTCTGATGAGTATTAGCAATTTCGTTGAAATTTGAAGTAGCTATTTCTAAAAGCTTAAGTTTTTAGATTAGATGGTCACACACTTCGATATGGTATCAAAGTAGGCAGACGTCCTAGTAATCGAATTTCATAGCAACCTATTATCTAAAAGAATTTTCATGTGTTTGGACCATGAAAAAGTAGCAGGCTTGCACGTGGTAGGGGCATGTTGAAAATACAATTAAATAATAAAAGTGTGTTCTCTTTCTAACAGCTAAGGTTTTAGATGAGATGATCACAGCCTTCAACAACTTTCATAAGAGGTTAACTTTTGGATTATGTAAATGAATTTGTGTTTTCGATTAAGAGTGGGATTTAACCAATTTGGTCTTTGCCCACAACCAACAAATATGGGCTTAGGAGTCTATGCCAAAGTTTTTAAGGTTTTTCATTTCCAAAAGTTCAGAGATTTAGTTGTTACCTAAGTTGTGCGGACTCTTCACTTTCGATGCCGCACCCATGTCGGCAGTGGTGGACCCAGGATTTTTGCTCAGGGAGTTCAAAGTGTAAAGAAGCAGTTCAGGTGGTAATGCAAGTGCGCGGTGAGAAAAAATTATATATACTACTGATTCTCCAAAAATACCCTACTTTTGGAGAATCCAACACACACCCGTTGACATTTTTGAAGAGTCCGAGCAACATAAGACTGTTAGTTGTAAAAATGGCTGATATTTGGAGGTTCATAGGAAACAAGAATTAAATCTGTATTTATAACAAAGACAATGCGAAAGGATCTCTTATAATCCACCTTGGAACTAAAATACTGTTGTTTTCCTGAAATCAGTAACCTTTTCAACCTATTCCTTTAAACATACATGTATTGCATCAAAGGTGTTTTCCTCGCATGGGCATTTTGAAGATCATTGTGCAAGAAAACTGGAGTCACCTTTCTGTTTCCCCAAACCAGCCTAGCATGTAAATCTGTATTCCCAAGCTGTTGCTTTTATCTAGCAAAATCTCTTGCTTTGTATCTTATTCCAACTGGAATAAGCGGAAAAAATTCTGACACACTTTTGTAGTCCAGTTTTCTTTATCTGGATTTGGACAGTCAACTACATAAGCTAACAAGTTTCAATGCTGCCAGTTTAGTTGTTGAATGTTTTGATTTATTGTACATATAATGTAGCCATCAAATTTGAATTTTCAAAAGATGCAAGATGGAGAAGCGTCTGTTGCATAATAGTGAAACAAAACAACTTTATATTCATATTTAGAACTCACTTCTCTCACTTGATTCTTGCCTTTTCAGAATACTAAAACTTGATGATCTTCTGTATGCAGGCCGAGCAGGTATGGATTCATTGCAGGGAAGAGTTAGAAGAGGGTACCGAAGCTGCAAAGTTTCTGGAATATTATATTCAACAGACAGCAACAGGAAGTTACAGTTACTTAAAGCAGGATATAGCTTTGTTGAGAAAAAGAACCTTACAAAAGGCTATTGAAGATTTGCCTCCCCGAGAAAAGCAGATTTTGTTGCAGTGCTTAAGAAGGAAAAATGTTCCAATTCATATTTCTGATAGTGACGATGCATCTAGCACTTGGTTTAGCAAGTACGAAGGGCTTTTTTCACAATTGTCAAGTGTTCCCAGGAGGTACCTAAGAAAAAGAAAGAATCCATTTTTGCCCAAAAAAAAAGCTCTAAGAAAAAGAAAGAAATCATTTTTGCCAAAAAAACATGCTCCAGTTCCATCCCTAGCACCATCTCACCCTGCAACTGTTCTGTCTACCGCTCCATCTCCAGGCCCTGCAACTGTTCTTTCTCCCACTCCCTCTCCAGGTCCTGCAGCAGTTCAAATGCTCGCTCCGTCTCCAGATCCTGCAACTGTATCACCAGTTTATGCTCCAGTTCCTTCTATTGAAGTGCCCACTAGCTCTCCTCCAACTGTGCAGCCTCCTTCTCCAGTTATAAAACCTCCTGCAAAGCGTCCAAATTCAACACCTTTACCTGCTAATCCTCCAGATAAACCGCAAAATGGTCCTAATTCTCAGGGAAATAATCAGCAGCATCGAAATTATTTAATTGCTGCAGTGGCTGGATGTTCTGTTGCAGGAATTGCCTTTTTAGCTCTGTTGATATTGTGTGTTAAGAATAAGAAGAAAGAAGTAGCTCCAGATGATGGGCAAAGGAATGGGAAATCCCCTCTGAATTCTAATGCAGGTGTCTATCTGCTGCTATTTATCATGATGGTTAATTAATCTCATTGTATCATTCTTTTTCATTACATTTCAGCAATTTGTATGATTTGTGTTGTCAGGTTCTTCTCTAAATGTCAAGAGTGCATCTGCTGTAAATAATGCTGATCCTCATAATTCTTCCGAAGCAGATGTGGAACTGTCAAAATCTGAGATGAATGCCAATGCTCATGCACCATTACCGCTTCCTCCAGGAAAATCTGCACCTCCACCTCCACCTCCACCTCCACCTCCGCCTCCTGGTCCTCCACCTCCTCCTCCTCCTAAACCACCTGCTCCGAGCCCACCTCCACCTCCAAAAGCTCGCCCTCCTAATCCACCAAAACCTGGTAATTTGCCAAAGCCTTTACCTCTTGGAGCACATCAGAGAGGACGTTCTTCTGAGGCCAGGGGAAGTGGCTCATTGGGTGAATCTGATGCTCCAAAAACAAAATTAAAACCATTCTTTTGGGACAAGGTTCTTGCTAACCCAGATCACTCTATGGTTTGGCATGAAATAAAAGCCGGCTCGTTCCAGTAAGCTTTGCACTGGTTTTTCTATTTACTTTGCTCGTGCGAGAGTTTAACTGTTTCTGCTTTTACCATTCTGATTGCTGAATTTTATTACAGGTTTAATGAGGAGATGATGGATTCTTTATTTGGATATATACCAGGAGACCAAGGGAAAGATGATCGAAGAAAAGCTTCCTCATCCTTTGATCAAACCTCACAGTATATTCAGATTATTGATCCTAAGAAATCACAAAATCTAGCAATTCTTCTCAAAGCCTTAAATGTGACAACAGAAGATGTTTATGATGCTCTCGAGGAGGGTAAATCTCTCTCTCTCTCTCCCTATAGTGGCTGTATGAATCCTTTTAGAAATTCCATTTGATTTGGTACATTTCATTCCAGTACTAAATATTTTATCTAAAAGGACAATTTTTGGATTATCTAATACAAGAAGACTGCCCATCTCACATTGATCCCTACGTTGATGTATATGTCTCTAATAAAACTAATAGGCTCTTGGCAAACATCTCACCTGAGTAGTATAACATCAATAAGTTAGCATAATCCTGACTAGTTGGTATCACCTATATAAATCATTTGCTTCATTTTGTTCTATTCTTAGCTACGTCCTCATTGATTTCGAGAAAATCTAGGGCTAACTTTCCTACATATGGTTTTAGGCTTACCTTGTTCTCTTTTGGAGCCTGAATTTATCATATTTTTTCACCTGTGAACGGTACATTTGGGAGCCTATGTATGACATGCTAAACCATCTCAGTCGACCTTTTTTAATTTTATCCTCTACATGTGATACTTGCACTCTCTGTCAGATCTGTTTATTTTGATCTTTTCAAATTTTGTACAATTGCATTTCTACAATGCTCAGATTGTGGATATTTTGGACCTTAGCAACCCAACATTCGCTTCCATATAACATTGAAACACCCTTTGTTTCAACCTTTAATATTTTAACGTAAATGTGATACATGTTCATTTATAATGACATTCTCCTGGAAAAGTGAACATTCTTTTGAATTAAATCGGCATCTTGACATCCGCACATGCTGTATTTACTCTTGTGTTTAAGGGAAAGAAAAAGTCCCATCTAAAATTTTCATTGTCTGTGTTGCAACATGTCAACGATCACCTAGATACCAATCGCAAAAGCTTGAAGGGATGAGAGGACCAGTTAGAAGAAAATGTAATCTTTGAATGATAGCATATGCTTATTTTGTTACAACTGGATACATTGAAAAGCATGTCCTAGACTCCTACTTCAGCTTGCAAAAAAAAAAAAAGCAAGTTTGTAGAGCATGAAATTAATTGGAAAACTATGGTATTACTTCAGTCATTTACATTTGGTATGGTACTTATTTGATTCGCTGATTTTTAAAAGATGCAAACAATCCCAAGGAAAACATTGAAGTTTCACGATGATAAAAATTCCTTTATTGTCATGTACCTTGCCACACACAATTGATCTTAACTGCTATTAATATTAAGTCATGAAAAAATTGACGTCTATCTAATTACTTAAGTCTCTTATCAGGTAATGAGCTGCCTCCTGAACTCATAAGAACTCTCTTGAAGATGGCACCAACAACGGACGAAGAACTAAAACTCAGATTATTTGCTGGAGACATTTCTCAGCTCGGTCCTGCTGAACGTTTTCTTAAGTCCATGGTTGCAATTCCATTTGCCTTCAAACGGATGGAAGCATTGCTACTCATGTGTTCTCTTCAGGAAGAAGTTTCTTCCATTAAAGAGTCCTTCATGACCTTAGAGGTAAAGTGTAATTTTTTTTATAATTTGATGGTTGCAGTGTAGGGTGAAATTTTTTTGTTATTCTGCTTTGGTCTCAGTTTTTAACTGTCGATTCTGTGCTTGGTGGTTTGCCAACTATTCATACATGAACTCAGATAAGAAAAGAAAGCAAATAACGGTGTTTATCTGGGTGAAGAGTTTAAGAAAGGATGATTTTGAAACTTGTGATCTAAAACAAGTCAGATGTATATGTCTAGAAATCGTCTCATTAAAATGAGAAGTTTATAGATTACATTAATTCTAATTATAGAAAGGTATTACTCATTATGGAACAAACAAAAAAGGAAAGTGTGCCACATAAAATGGGACAGGGGGAGTAACATATATGTGGTGTACATCATGTGACTGAGATATCATCTCTGGAGTATCATCCCCTTTGTTAAAAAGTGAGAACAATAAGAAAACAAATAAAGGAAATCAACTGTTCTTTTAGATTATTAGTGGCAAAAAGTATGTAGACATTAGACTTTTCTTAGTGAAGGGGAGGGGACCATTTCTTCGTGTAATTTATAATCAACAGAAATATAACAGTTAGTTGGACTCACCCGATTTTTCTTCTTAGATTCTTGGTTTCTCACCTTTTATATTAACATACGGAGTTTTTCAATTGAAGGGGGTCATTTCACTTTGCGTGAAATACTAAAGCTGAACGTTAAACAGTTGGATATGCAGTATCACCTGATTTTGAATTTTGATAGTGCCAGAAGATTATTTAAAATCTTTCTACCCTGAAATACCAGTATGAAGATGTGTATTGGCTAGTGATGCCAAGGGAATTATAGCCATCCTTGGGAAATTTTATTAACTTTCTACCTTTCGTGATAATATAGAAGAGCTTTTTACTCATCATTGTGACTTGCAGGTCGCATCTAAGGAACTAAGAAACAGCAGACTCTTCCTGAAACTTCTTGAAGCAGTTCTAAAAACTGGAAACCGCATGAACGATGGCACCTTCCGTGGTGGTGCGCAGGCATTCAAGCTTGACACACTGTTGAAACTCTCAGATGTGAAAGGAGCTGATGGCAAGACAACACTCTTGAACTTTGTAGTTCAGGAAATTATTCGATCTGAAGGATTAAGAGCAGCACGTAAATTAAGAGAGAACCAAAGCACTACCAGTGTGCAGACAGAAGATCTTGTAGAGGATCCTGCTCAGGAGTTGGCAGATTATCACCGTAACCTTGGTCTTCAGATGGTTTCTGGTTTAAGCAACGAGCTTGAGAATGTAAGAAAAGCTTCACTTATTGATGGCGAGAGCTTAAGTGCAGCTGTCATGAAGCTTAGTCACTCACTAGTGAAAACTAAAGAGTTTCTGGACACTGATATGAGAAGTTTGGAGGATGAAAGTAAGTTCCGTGATACACTCACAAATTTTATCCAACATGCAGAACAGGAGATGACTTGCATACTAGAAGAAGAGAAAAAGATAATGTCTTTGGTTAAGAGCACAGGAGATTACTTCCATGGAAATTCAGGGAAGGACGAAGGCTTGCGTCTCTTTTCAGTTGTTAGTGATTTCTTGATTATGTTGGACAAGGCATGTACAGTGGTGAGAAACTCAACGAAGTTACCAGTGAAGACTCCTAAAAAAGGGACATTAACATCTCCTTCCCAAGAATCCTGTCCTGAGTCTTTGCCAGACATGCGTAAACAACTATTTCCTGCAATCCAGGAGCGACAGATGCACTATTCTAGTTCAGATGACGAGAGCTCAAGCCCGTAGCTGTTTGTTTAGGTTTGTCTATTTGTAAAACTGAGTTTCCATGAAACTAATGTAAAGAGGGCTGATGAGTCATAACTTTTCTGTTTTTATGTGTAGGTGTCAGAGTACTTTGGAGCTAATATGGCTTGGATAATAGTCTACAGAAGTATGTATTTAACGACTATATGAGGCCTAAGGTGTGCCTCCTACGCCCCAGTTAGCGAACACATGCTCTTCGAGATAGAGGGAATAGACATTTTCTTCAATGCTCTCTTAGAGCCCTAGCACTAGCGGTAGGAAGAATGGCTATAGTATAGATGCCATAGTAGCTATTGCATGGTCTACTACAATGATCCACGGAGTTAAATCACAACCTCTCACTGTCTGTAGTCACCTTTGTCTATAACAATCCAAATATCGAGATGGTAATGGTACTGAAATCTCCTAAATATTTGTTAAATTATTTTTAGTATATATTGGAAGTTAGACCAGATTCGTATAGTTGCAGCTTTTTATTCTTCTAGTTTCAGCTTCTTTTTCTCGTCAAGATGCATGATTGCTAATTCATCTGTTTCTAATCCATTTTGTGTCTAGTTTCTTTGTTGGACACTCAACTTGGTACAATCTTTTAGTGTCATATCTTCCAAAACCAAGCTGTGCACCATCCGCTTTGCAACCCCTACTACTTCTGCCTTAACAACATTTACTAGATTACGTATGTTTCATTATCTACTAAACTGCCATATCCTTTGTGTTGTAATTGTCTACTCCTCATTCGATATTTCTGTAAATATGAATTTGTGAGTATTAGGATTGGCGTATAGCATTTCTAAGGACGTCCCTTCTGTATAAGCGTTTAATCTTTCTGCTGATTGATATTGGAAAAGATTGCACCTCCACGAGGTAGTAATAAGGTCTATGTCCTTCTGCTTTGTTTTACTATGTAAAGGTGAAGAATTTCAAGCTTTGGCAATATATTGACTTTATTTCTGGCTCCCATGGCTTAGTTCAAGTGACAAAGGTAGAGGGAGTCACAAGTTTGGTATTTAAGTGGAGAATGATAGAGGATAGATCTATTATCTCCGAGTTTCAAAGCATTGGTCCCAAACAATTAGTAAATGCATTTGGCATTGGCGATTGATTTGCAATACTTTGCAAATAATTTATTTTTTTAACCTCTTGTTCACACAGATTTGAATGGGGCTCCAAATGAGACAATGATAATTTATTTCAATCTATCTCCTTTTCTCTTTGCTTATTTTCTCCCCTAATATTGGCATCTTATTCATCTAAATGCCAAGTAGGAAATCTTATTGTAAAACTATCTTGTATCATGTGTTTTAGATATTTGATAATAGAAGGATACTCATAACCAACCTATATTCCAACATTCTTTGAGGTCTCATGTTTGTACATTGAGGTGGAAAAATTAGAACATATACCACATAATCAAAATTTCTAAAATAGCAATTAGAACATATTCTTGTAATCTTCAATTGAAAAAAGTTTGTATGTTTACGCACTTCATACATTGCTATTATACAACATATAAATTTACGCTACTTTTAATACATAAATAAGTCTTTTTCTCATCAGCATCCAAACAAGCCCTAAGAATATAATATTGCTAATGGAGATGAAAAGAATAGGGATAAGGCACACGTACCCCCTAGACTATGACCGAAATCTCAAAGACACGTCTTAACTAAACTAAGGCTCTATTACCCCCTGAACTCATTTTTCTTTTGTAATTTTATACACCTTTTGGCTTACATGGAAGACTCCATGACTCCACATAGTTGGGCACGTGGGGATGTTTGGATGTCATGTAAATTTGAAAAAATAAATATAATGATGTTATTTGGAGTTCTTGATCTTTGGAAGAATGAGAATTGGAGATTTTGAGAGTTGATATACGTATAATGATGTTGTTACATTGTAAGATGGACTTAGGGAAATTGTTTGAGGGTAAAAGGTCAAGAATACCTTTCTAGGAACGTAAGAAGACCATAAAAATCAAAGAAAACGATATTTTAATGAATCCTGTCGGCCAAAACGATGATCTAGAGGTCTCCTCACCGAAAATAGTTGGTGGATTGCCTAATGAGACTTTAGATCACCCAAATGGACAGAAACTTAAGGTTTTCAGGACAATTCGGCAATTCGCCAAACCATTCAACTGATCGTCGATTGAGCAGGTGACCTCGCCCAATTTCCCAGCCCGGGTTTGTTCTAGTAAAACGATCATAACTTTTTATTTCGAATTCGAAATAATTCAAACTATGTGGCGTTGGAAAGAAGACGCATAGACCTTTAATTTGATAGGTCATAGACCACCTAATTCATTATATGTTGAGAGGTATTAGTATTTCAAGTTGACCTTTATATGAACTCATGCGAGAACTTAGCCAACAAGAATGCTTTGAACTTGGCTTGGTGTTTGAGGTCTTTTATGACCCTAGATCACTTTAGATGTACTAGCACCGCATCTTTGATGCAGTCATCGATTCTCCCGAGAGGTCACAATTGCCTTATACACTTGGTAAAGAACCTTAAAACACATGAGCAAGTATGACATCATGTCATCACCCGGTTCGAGCTCATATACTTCCAACGAACGATTCAAAGTTTTAAGAGAAGAGTTGTGAGGTGTTATAGAATGATTCGGGTTTTAGCTTAGAAATTTCCATGGTGTTACAGTAAGGTAGGGATAAAACTGTGTACTCTCACTTCTAAAATTTCACTAGATATGTTTGTTGTTGTTTAAAACTGAATCTCCTTTTCCTAATTTAAGTTTATGAAATTTGAGAAAAAAATATATTATAATTTTGTCATTTTTCTATTAGGCTTTACAATTTAGCTATTCATAATAAAAGGCTCATTGAGTTTTTGAATTTCTTTTTAGTAATATTTGTTTGTCTTGTTCGAATAAAATAATTTAGAAATAATATCAACAAATACTACTTAAACATATATTGACATATCAAAATTCAATGTTACTTCCAAAATACAAACAATACAATAATTTTAAAAAATTGTTAGCAAATATAACTTAAACATATATTAACGTACCAAGTTCAATTTTATTTTCAATATCAAAATAATACAATACTTGAAAAATGATAGTAACAAATATTACTTAAAATATTGACATATAAAAGGTCAAAACATGTATCTTGTTTGAATAAAAAATGTAACATACAAATATAATTTTACTTTCAAGATTCAAACACTACAATACTTTGAAATGTTAGCAAATATTATTTAAATATATATAGACATATTAAATTGATTTATTTTTAAAATTTGGCAATAACTGGTTCTATTAAATGTAAATGTAAATGTCAATTCTATTATTAGAAATTTAAAAAAAAAAACACAAATTCCAAATTGGCCCACTTAACGCGTTAACTACACTAACAAAAGTATGGGGATGAGCCGGATGTCCTTTCATCGGGCTCTATTCCCACCCTTTAACATTAGCTACAGTTAGCCTGAGTTCTATGTGACCACATTTTTATGAATCGAATTGTCCCAGCCTAACCGGATGATATCCTTACTTCAATGTTCGAACTATAAGAATTAATAATCTCATTATTGACCAGAAAATAATATGGAATAGAAATTTATATTCAAAATATACGTAATCTAAGAATATGGTAAGTAATTTTATAAAATTTTCTATTTATTGCTACGACTTCTTCTACAATCTCAGACTTCTTCCTCCCTTTCTCTTTCTAGGTCTCTTGCGACCTCTTTGTTGTTGGTTTCGATGGGCAACAACTTTTGCAGGAACACTCGGCTTGACTGTGAAGTCTGATGCAGAAGGGGAAGGCAAGGAATAACCCGATTCCACTTCAAATTTGGATCCTGATCCATCTTCGTTTTCGGTATCAGAAGAAGATTAGAGTTTCTATAGGGTTTTGAACTGATTTTTGAGTGATGGATCTCTTTTTAACCGGATGGGTTATTTTAAGTCCTTCACCGCTTTTGGTGCTTGATATTTTTTTTTCAAATTCACATAGATCTAATTAAAAACAACAAATCACATTTTGAAAAGAGAATTCTTCCGATTAAAAATTACTAATAAGATGTGATTGCTCCGTCATCCTCCGACCATCCCCATTCCACATGTGCGTAGTGGTATTGGTGTGACTCATAAAACTCACGTGGAACACATGTCCAAATGGGGGAAAGTAATTATCCAATTGTAGAAGGCGCGACAATTGATGAAGACATTGGCTTTTTATATAAATAGAAAAACCCTACATAAAGCTTTCATCTTTTTGTCTTTGCTTCAACACTCACCATAGATACCGCTGACGGCCGAATAGCTCTCTTCTTGTTTGCTGAAGCAATGTCCCCCAAAACCAAATCCCGCTTAGTAGACCAGCCTCCTTCTGTATCCTCATCTGAAGAACAAGAACAGGTTGAAGAATCCCGGGAAGAAGAAGAACAACAATCGGGGGAGGAAGAAGGAGAAGAAGAATCAGGGGAAGAAACTGAAGAACCCAAGACAGCACATCCTGTTGTAAAGAGACCCATCACTCAGAAACTCCAATTTTCTTCTGAGTCCGGCAGTGAGAATCGGTCAGGATCCGAATCGGAAGCGGAATCGGGCCATTCCCTGCCTTCCCCTTCTGCATTGGACTTCACCGTCAAGCCCAGTGTTCCTGCTAAAGCTGCTGTCCCATCGAAACCAGCAGCAAAGAGGCAGCAAGATACCCAGACAGAGAAAGGGAGGAAGAAGCCCAAGATTGCAGAAGAAGAGGAGAACAAATCAGCTGCTACTCCTCGCAGTCTATGGAGCGATGACGACCAGCTTGCTCTACTCAAAGGTATTGCTGAATACAAGGCGGTAAAAGGTATGGAACCTAGTGCCGATATGTCTGTTTTTCATGAATTCATCAGGGGGAAGTTGCAGGTTGAAGTTTCAAAGAAGCAACTCCGTGAAAAGGTAAGGAGGTTAAAGAAAAAATATTTGACTAATGTGAAAGATGGTGAGGAGCCAGTTTTCATGAAGGGTCTGGATTTTCTAGTTTTTGAGCATTCAAAGAGGATTTGGGGTGCCCCTGGAACTAGCAATGGAGTTAGCACTAATGGCACAGCTAAAATTACTGTTGAGGTTAAGAAGAGTTCTGAACCTAAGAGAAGTGCTAAAGTCAGCAAACCCAAGGATGATGAGAAACATAAGGAAGAAGAGAAACATGTTGTTGTAAAAGAGGTGGTTAAGGTGGATATAGTTAAGGGCGATCAACAGGATTTCCAGTCCAAATATCCACATTTGACTGCTTCATTTGAAAGTATGGCTGGCTTGTCTACAATGTATCCGAATGGAACAAGTTTTTTAAAGGAGAAGATGAGTTTGATTGCTAATAACAAGGCTAAAGTGTTGGAGAAGAAGTGGAAGAAACTGGAGGATGACGAAGCTGCCTTGATGGTGAACCGCTTAGATTTGATTGCGGAGCATTACAGATTGGTGGTCGATGCAATGAGAGGTAACTAGATGCTGATGGATCATGTTCTATTCGATGCTACAAGTTCTGATACTGTTTCGGTGGAGTTTTAGATTTTGTTTCATAGTCTTGTTTCTCAAGACAATTTCTTCTCGCGTTGATGTACTTATGTTTAGTCTGCGAGGTAGATTTAGTTTATCAAGTTGATTCATACATTTTATTGCTTAATTAGTTTTACTAGTGAACTGGTTTGGATGATATTCGCCGTGTTGCTTCTTATATATGTTAGTGTTGTATGGAGTGATTGGCTCTATTACTGGGTTGCAATGAAATGCCTACACATTCCTATCATATAATGCCATGTATGGTGGAAGCAAGCTTAGGAATAGCTGAAATGGAATGTCTGGAGACGTTCTGGTTCATCCTTTGTAATATGTCATTTCCTAAACCAGATGGAAATATATTTAAATGCGATCTTTCTCAGTTTTTGCAGCTTGTGTTGATTTACTTTGTTCTCAATCGTTGTTCATGCCAGCTTATCATACCGGTTAATTGATTTGGGGAGGAGGTGGTGGGTTATTTACAGTTTCCTTGAGATATTTCTTTTGGTATAGAGTGCAATGTTGTTTCCTGCTTTTTAGGTGTTTCCTTTAACTGCTTATTCTCTCTTCTTTCCTAGTGAAGATATTCTGCAGCGCATGAATGCTCACACAACCTTTTATATGTGTGTGCATGTCTACACACTTGCATTTATCATCATTCAATCAACTATATTTCAATTCTGAAATCATTGAGGTCAGTTATTATATGAATTCTCAATATCCATTAGTTTTGTTCAGGTCCATTGCATTCCAATACTGATTAATTAGGTCTTAAAAGACAAATTAGGGGTTTCCTAAATCTCCCACACATCTCTATGGTATCTATTGTCTAGTTTAATCTCAACTGTTTGGCATAACTCATGCAGATCTCTTGGTTTGATTGTGTTCTGTTTTTAACCAAGTCTACATGGATTTCAAAAAACTTCAGGGATTGTAAACTATTTTTTCCGTGCGATTTTAGTTCACCTTTTAAAAATCTTAGTTATCGTGTTGTCAAACCTATAAACCAGTGTATTTTGGAGGTCTTAACACATGGGAAAGGCATCTAACTTTATCTTCTATATGTGCTACCTGCACTCTATTAGATGTAATAAGTTCTGGCATTTTCCAATTTACTTGTGTCTAAAAGTGTCGTCCAGTTTTATAAGATCTTAAATTTGTTTTAATATCAGTTCTTTGACAACATTTATCTTATGAACATCTTGAGCATCTTAGAAATGCAATTCACTCTTGTATAATAGTATGTTATACAATCATTCTATCCTGAATAATGTTTTTATCGCATGGAACCGCTCTAGGATTCTTTTGGTTTCAGCCCTCCTTATTTGGCTCTCTCTGTCATACCTTATTTTCTTGGTAGACTCAAAATAGATATCTAAATTGTTTATGTTGAGAATATAATTAAATAATAAAAGTATGCTCTCTCTAATAGCTTTATCTTTTAGATGAAATTGTCACATACTTCAATATGGTATCAGAGCAGGCAGAGGTCTTGAGATCAAATATCACCGCCACCCAAATAATCAAAATGAATTTCTGTGTGTTTGGCCCATGAAAAATCAGACTCGTCCACCCGCACGTGAGGGGGCATGTTGAGAACATAATTTAATAATAAAAGTGTCTTCTCTCTAAGGAGAAGACATTGTTGGAGCAGGTAATAAGTCACCAAGATTGCTTTGTGCACCTTTATATGAGTTGGAAATACCAAACTTGATTAGCAAGTTCAGTAAGAGGTTGAGGTCGTCGGAAATAGACCTTAAGATCTGGAGATGGAGTTGGGGTTGGAATAGTTTGAACGAGAAGGATTGCTATGGCCTTCTATTTCCGTATTAGGAGAAAAATACGGAGATGCCTCAAGAAAAGTAACATTCGTAGAGATCAAGCACTTATTGATAGAGGGATAAAAGCCATATGTAACCTTTTTGTAGACTAGAATACCCGAGAAAGACACATTTAAAGGTCTTGTGCTAAAGTTATCAATTAAAGTAACAAAATAATGAATGCCTAAGGAAAAATCACAGGACTTGCACCCCATATATTTGAATGAACAATTTCAAACATAGAGGTGGTCCGTTTATTGACGTGTTTTGGGAAAGAGGCACAAGTGTGCTTACCAAGCTAACACGACTAATAATTTAACGAAGATAAACTAGATAAACTTGGGACCATCTTTTGCAATTTCAAGAGACTTGGATAACCCAATTGACTATGGAGCAATTCAGAAGAAACAACATATAGTGTTGGGATAGAGAGCAAGTACAATCCCTGTGACTCATGTCCTTTTCCAATCACCTGTCTCGTACTCTGATGTCTGATCCTACACAAGAACATAATCATCAAAGAAGGTTACAACACATTTCAGGTTTTCTATTAATTTGCTAATAGAAATAAGATTATATAGACATTCAGGTGCAAAAAGGACTGATTTTAAAGGTATGGAATGATTTTGAGAATATAATTAAATAATAAAAGTGTGCTATCTCTAATAAGTTAAAACTTTTTATTTTGATAACCGAGAAATCAGTCTCTGACCTACCCTTTAGACCAATTATAACCTTCTAAACTCGGTGGATGATGGGTCTGCCCCTCTACCCTTCTCCACTTAATACTGGGCTTCACTTTGCATGGTGTGGGGCTTGAACCTGCTACCTAAGCCACAAATCCTCCACCTTTTGCCACTCGAGCTAGGCCTTGGGGGCTAACAACTTAAACTTTTAGATAGATGAGATGGTCACACACTTCAATAGTTTCATTATGCACCATAGCTCCATCTTATGGAACAATTTTAGCTCTGAAAGATGTTTCTTAGAGGACATCTCAGTAATATATAACTAAGGTTTATTTATTTCTGAATAACTTTAGGTATGTGGTGCTTAAATTATATATGACTAAAGTTTAGCTTTACTTAAGTTTAAGCCAAAATGATTCCGTTAATTCTTATGATTAAAGTTCAGATGAAAATGAATGTGCTTCAATTATATCTAACTTCAACTTTGAACTTATGCATTCTAAAATTATTTTATTAAATGAACAAATTTATAATTTTTTACATGTTATGAATATAACTTAAATGATAATTCTCTATTGGGCATCATAGCATATGGAGATTAATGCAATGTGCATCCATAAAATGTGTTTAGATATGAGTTGCCTAATGTATATGTCAACTATGGTTGTTATTGACATGTTTGCACATTTGTTTGCTGATACCTGATTACTATTTTCTGATGAGTATTAGCAATTTCGTTGCAATTGAAGTAGCCTTATTTTTGTTGAGAATACAATTAAGTAATTAAAGTGTGCTTCAAAAAGCTTATGTTTTTAGATGAGATGGTCATGAGACGGTTACACACTTTAACAGCTTTCATAAGAGGTAAACTTTTAGATTATTTAAATGAATTTGTGTTTTCAAGTAAGAGCAGGATTTAACCTATCTGGTCTTTGCCCAAAGTTCCTGAGGCTTTTCATTTCCAAAAGTTTATAGACTAAGCTATTAGTAGTAAAAATGGCTGAAATTTGGATGTTCATTGGAAATAAGAATTGAATCTGTATCTATAACAAAGACAATGCGGAAGAATCAATAATATTCCACCTTGGAACTTAAATACGGTGTTTTCCTGAAATCGGTAACCTTTTCAACCTATTCCTTTAAACTTATTTGTATTGCATCAAAGGTCTTTTCCTCGCACGAGCATTTTGAAGATCATTGTGCAAGAAAAACTGGAGTCACCTTTCTGTTTCCCCAAGCCAGCCTAGCATGTAAATATGTATTCCCAAGCTGTTGCTTCTATCCAGCAAAATTTCTTACTCTGTATCTTTTTCCAACTAGAATAAGGAAAAAACCATTCTGACACACTTTTGTAGTCCAGTTCTCTGTATCTGGATTCGGACAGTTCAATTACATAGGCTAACAAGTTTCAGTGCTGCAAGTTTAGTTGTTGAGTGTTTTGATTCATTGTCCCTATACTAAGGCCATCAAATTTGAATTTTCAAAAGATGCAAGATGGAAAAGCATATGTTGCATCATGAAAATCACAAAAGCAATGTTATGTTGGTATTTAGAACTTACATCTCTCACTTAATTCTTGCTTTGGCAGAATACTATTACTTGATGAAATATTCTGTATGCAGGCTGAGCTAGTATGGATTCATTGCAGGGAAGAGTTAGAAGAGGGTACTGAAGCTGCAAAATTTCTGGAATATTATATTCAACAGATAGCAACAGGAAGTTATAGTTACTTAAAACAGGATATAGCTTTGTTGCGAAAAAGAACCTTTCAAAAGGCTACTGAAGATTTGCCTCCTCGAAAATAAGCAGATTTTGTTGTAATGCTTAAGTAGGAAAAATGTTCCAATTCATGTTTCTGAAAGCTTTTGATGCATCCAGTACTTGGTTTAGCAAATACGAAGAGCTTTTTTCACAATTGTCAAGCGTTCCCAGGAGGTACCTAAGAAAAAGAAGAAGCCATTTTTGCCAAAAAAAAAGAAGGCTCTGAGAACAAGAAAGAAACCATCTTTGCCAAAAAAACGTGCTCCAGTTTCATCCCTCGCTCCATCTCCAATCCCTGCAACTGTTCAGTCTCCCACTCCCTCTCCAGGTCCTGCAGCAGTTCCAACCCTTGCTCCATCTCCAGGTCCTGCAACTGTATCACCAGTTTATGCTCCAGTTCCTTCTATTGTAAGTGCACACTAGCTCTCCTCCAGCTGTGCAGCCTCCTTCTCCAGTTCTAAAACCTCCTGCAAAGCCTCCAAAAGTTAGAACTCACACCAGTTCTTCTAAACCTTTGCCTGTTAATCCTCCAGATAAACCACAAAATGGTCCTAATTCTCCGGGAAATAATCAAGAGCATCGAAATTATTTAATTGCTGCAGTGGCTGGATGTTCGGTTGCAGGAATTGCCTTTTTAGCTCTGTTTATATTCTGTGTTAATAATAAAAGGAAAGAAATAGCTCCAAATGAATGGGAAACCGCCTCTGAATTCAAATGCATGTGTCTATTTGCTGCTATTTATCACGATGGTTAATTAATCTCATCGTATCATTACATTTCATTAATTTGTATGATTTGTATTGTCAGGTTCTTCTCTAAATGTCAAGAGTGCATCTGCTGTAAATGATGCTGATCCTCATAAATCTTCTGAAGCCGACGTGGAACTGTCAAAACCTGATATGAATGCAAATGCTCATGCACCAATACCACTTCCTCCTGGAAAATCTGCACCTCCACATCCTGGTCCCTCCTGGTTCTCCTCCTCCTAAACCACCTGTTCCGAGCCCACCTCCACCTCCAAAAATTTTCCCTCCTAATCCACCACAACCTGGTAATTTGCCAAAGCCTTTACCTCTTGGGGCACATCAGAGAAGACGTTCTTCTGAGACCGGGGGAAGTGACTCATTGGGTGAATCTGATGCTTCCTAAAGCAAAATTAAAACCATTCTTTTGGGACAAGGTTCTTGCTAACCCTGAACACCTATGGTTTGGCTTGAAATAAAAGCCAGCTTGTTCTAGTAAGCTTCGCACTGATCTTGCTATTCACTTTGCTCCTGCGAGAGTTTAACTGTTTCTGTTTTTATCTTTCTGATTGCTGAATTTTATAACAGGTTTAATGAGGAGATGATGGATTCTTTGTTTGGATATTTACCAGGAGACCAAGGGAAAAATGATCGAAGAAAAGCTTCCTCATCCTTTGATCAAACCTCACAGTACATTGAGATTATTGATCTTAAGAAATCACGAAATCTAGCAATTCTCCTCAAAGTCTTAAATGTGACAACAGAAGAAGTTTATGATGCTCTCGAGGAGGGTAAATCTCTCTCTCTCCCCCCCTTATGGTGGCTTTATGAATCCTGTTAGAAATTCCATTTTGGTCCATTTCACTCCAGTACTTAATATTTTATCCTAAAGGACGGTTTTTGGATTATCTAATACTAGAGGACCGTCCGTCTCACATTGACCCTACGTGATATCTATGTCTCTAATAAAACTAATAGGCTCTTGGCAACCACCTGAGTAAATATAACATCAATATGATCCCGACTAGTTGGTATCATGTATACACTATACGTATGATTTGATTCATTTTGTTCTTGTTAGAATAGGAATAAGTAATACAATCCTCCTTAGAATAGGAATACAAATAGGAAAAGGAATAAGAATCTAATCGTTGAAAGAGTCTAATGTAGTGTCTATAAATAGAGTCTCAATGTTATAATATATATACACAATTCAGTAAATTCTATTTCTCACATGGTATTAGAGCATTGGTGAGAAACTTTAAGTCAGCGTGTCAAATTCCGGCGACAGTTGAGGCTGATTTGTGTCATCTTTTGTTCTAAAGGTGTTGTGCGAAAATCAACACCATCACGAGGTTCGAGAAGCTCAAGCAACCAAACCCCAGCCAGAACCATCGGAAAACAACCCCTCACGCATTCTCACATGCCGTTTGAAGGTGGAAGTTTTCCGGCGCGATCTGAATCACGCACTGGCGCGGAGGGCTGCTCCGGTCATTTATTTCGAGTTGTTTTTCTTCTGTTGGGGTCATCCAGTAATTCCGATCAAAACCCATCCAGTTTTCTCCGGATCTGATAACTGGAATTAGGTTTTCCGGCGATTTCCAGGCTGTTTCTGGCAAGCTCCCAGCGAAATCGGAATTTTTCAGAACTTACAGGCACTATAGGCAAACTCTAGCAGTTTCCAGCAAGTCTTACTATTTTTAAGTCAAATTTAGAAAAATGTCTTTTGGGTGTGATGTTTCTGGCTTAAAAAATATGGGTATTGGAAGTTCAAGCCCTATAACTACTTCAGAACCCTTAATGGTAAGTTCAAACTATTTGGCTTGGGCTTCCTCAGTTGAGTCGTGGTGCAGGGGTCAAGGTGTTCAAGATCACTTAACAAACAATGCTTGTGTGGTAGATGGAAAGACACTCTAGTGATGAAGATGCAAAAGTCAAAGCATAATGGGAGAACATGGATGATCAATTATGTAGTATGACTGTACCGCCCCGCAAGGAGCTACGTTAACTTTCAGCAGTTCCGGGGGCGACGCGAGTTCAGGTTGCGCTTCAGCGAGTCTCGGGCAGCGTATCAATTATTTTCCCGCTTGCGGAAGTGACTTAGAGACGTTTGAGGAGCAGGTGGCAGCCAAGACTTTCCAGCCACAAAAGGGCCCTAGACAAAGGGGCAAGGCTTCCTTAAATTAAGGAACACTCCACTTTCTTCCCACCTTACCTTTGACTTGCAAAGTCATACTTGTAGTCCATTATTTTTAGGGAACTTGTCCCCAACGTTTTTAGCTNNTCTCTTTCCCCATTGATTTGAGCTTCAATATGGGCTAATTGTACCGCCCCGCAAGGAGCTACGTTAAATTTCAGCAGTTCCGGGGGCAACGCGAGTTCAGGTTGCGCTTCAGCGAGTCTCGGGCAGCGTATCGATTATTTTCCCGCTTGCGGAAGTGACTTGGAGACGTTGGAAGAGCAGGTGGCAGCCAAGACTTTCCAGCCACAAAAGGGCCCTAGACAAAGGGGCAAGGCTTCCTTAAATTAAGGAACACTCCACTTTCTTCCCACCTTACCTTTGACTTGCAAAGTCATACTTGTAGTCCATTATTTTTAGGGAACTTGTCCCCAACGTTTTTAGCTTTCTTTTCAGCTTTTAGACATATATGGTAGTGTTTCATTTGTATGTAGAACACTTGGAGAAAATATCAAGAAAATTGGCACTTGCCTCCCAAAGCTTGTTTCCTTTTTATTGCTTTCTAGTTGGCTGTTTTAGTAGACTGTTTCAGACGATTTGCTGCTGCACGTTTGAGTGCTAGTTTGTGTTAGGACTGAACATCCGAAGAGCTGTGCAAGCCTTCATTTGTTGTCCCACGAGCCCTTGAAAAATAGGCCCGTGACAATGACTCTCTATTGTTTCAAAGTTGATTCCCTTGTTTCACCCATTCGAGACATGTTATTCAGTTTGGGAAAAAGCACATGCTTTATACACTAATGACATATCTAGATCTATGATGTGATATCTTGAATGACCAACTTAAGAAACAAGAATCTGATGTCTACTTACTTGGGACAGGTACAAGCAATCATTGAGGAATTTGAAACGTTGAGGCTAGTCACTACAAACGTGGAAAAGCAGCAAGAGCATAGACATACATTATTTCTATATCTTACACTTGTTGGACTCCCTACTGACCACAATTCTGTGCGTGACCAGATTCTAGCTAGTCCTATCGTTCCTACAATTGATGAATTATTCCCTTGTCTACTTCGTCTTGTTGCGTCTCCTAGTCACAAAGTAGTTTAATCACCCACTGTTGACTCATCTATTCTCGCATCTCAAACCATAGAAAAATGAACATATTAGTGTATGGACAATCGGTGAGGAGGAGAACGTTTTGGGAAACATTGATCCTAGTGTAGTTATTTTCATGAACTTGGACACACTCATGACATAAGTTATACTTTGCATGGTCCACCACCCAGCTATGATCCCATTACTCTCAAGGAATATAATGAGCTCTTTCAAAATTGAGCAGGTAAGCACACATCTCCACAAGTATCATTTGTTGCTTAGCTTGATCGACCATCCAGTAATGCTCATATTGCTCAGACAAAATATAATGCGTTCTTTCAATATCGAGCAAGTAAGCAGACACCTCTGCTAGTGGCTTCGGTTGCTCAACCTAATCTTTCTGTTGTGGATAATTCTTTTGCTTGTGTTTCACAATCTAGTTCTCTTGGATTAAGGGTAATGGACTCGGGCGCTTCGGATCATATTTCTGGTACCAAATCACTTTTGTCTGATATTATTTATTCACAATCTCTTCCTCCTATTACTTTAGCCAATGGGATCCAAACAAAACCAAAAAGGGTTTCAAAAGCCGAACCCCTATCTTTTGTCACTCTCGACTATGTTCTTTATATCCCTGGTTCTCTTTTAATCTGGCATCTGTTAGTCATTTGACACGTGCCCTACATTGTGGCATAACATTTTTTGATGATTTTTCTCTCTTGCAGGACCACAGTACGAGATAGATGATAGGCAGATTGAACTATTTTTTAGGTTTTGAGATTGCTAAGTCTAGATTAGGTATTGTTATTTCTCAATACAAGTATGTCGTAGACATTCTTGAAGAGCCGAAATGATGGGATGTAGACCCATTGACACTCATATGAATCCAAATGTTAAATTCCTTCTAGGACAGTGGGAGCCACTTAGTAATCCTGAAAGTTATAAACGACTGGTTGGAAAGTTGAATTATCTTACAGTGACTAGACCTGGCATTTCTTTCCTTGTGAGTGTTGTAAGTCAGTTTATGACTTCCCCTTGTGATAGTCATGGGATGTAGTTGTTCGTATTTTGCGATATATGAAATCTGGTCCTGGTAAAGAACTACTCTTCGAGGATCAAGGCCATGAGCATATCACTGGATATACATACGCTGATTGGTCAGGATCACCCTCTCATAGACGTTCGACATCTGGATATTGTGTTTTAGTAAGAGGTAATTTGGTGTCGTGGAAGAGTAAGAAACAAAGTGTGGTCTCGATCTAGTACAGAATCAGAATATCGAGCAATGGTTGCAACAACTTGTGAGCTAGTTTGGATCAAACAGTTGCTGAGAGAGCTAAAATTTGGCGAAATCAGTTAGATGCAACTTGTGTGTGATAATTAAGCATCCCTTCATATCACATCAAATCCAGTGTTTCATGGAAGGACTAAGTATATTGAGATTGACTGTCACTTTGTCAAAGAAAAGATACTCTTAGGAGATATTGGTATGAAATTTTGAAGTCAAATGATTAGCTTGTAGATATCTTCACAAAGTCCCTCACCGATCTTCGTATTAATTATATCTGAAACAAGCTAGGCACATATGATTTGTATGCACCAGCTTGAGAGTGAGTGTTAGAATAGGAATAAGTAATACAATCCTATTTAGAATAGGAATAGGAATCCTAATTGTTAAAGGAGTCTAATGTAGTGTCTATAAATAGAGTCTCAGTGTAATAATGTAGATACACAATTCAATAATATTCTATTTCTCACATGATATTAGAGCATTGGTGAGAAACGTCAAATCATCGTGTCAAATTTTGGCGACAGTTGGGGCTGATTTGTGTCATCTTTCATTCTAAAGGCGTTGTGCAAAAACCAACACCATCACGAGGCTCGAGAATCTCAGGCGACCAAACCCCAGCAAATATAAACTTAAACATATATTAACATACAAAGTTCAATTTTATTTTCAATATCAAAATAATAATACTTGAAAAATAATATTAACAAATATTACTTAAACATATATTGACATACAAAAGGTCAAAACATGTATCTTGTTTAGACCAAAAGAATTAACATACATAAATAATTTTACTTTCAAAATTCGAACACTACAATATTTTGAAAATAATGTTAACAGATATTATTTAAACATATATAGACACATCAAAATGATTTTATATATATATATATTTATTTTTATTTATTTATTTTTATTTTATTTTTTTTACTTTTTTTTTTTTATAACCGAGAAATTCGTCTATGACCCGCCCTTTGGACCAATCATAGCCTTCTAAACTCGGTGGATAATGGGCCCGCTCCTCTACCCTTCTCCACTTATATATATATATATATATATATATATATATATATGTTTTGATAACCGAGAAATTCATCTATGACCCGCTCTTTGGACCAATCACAGCCTTCTAAACTCGGTGATAATGGGCCCGCCCCTCTACCCTTCTCCACTTAAATACCAAGCTTCGCTTTGCTTGGTGTGGGGCTTGAACCTGCGACCTAAGCCACAAATCCTCCACCTTTTGCCACTCGAGCTAGTCGTTGGGGGCTATTTATGTATATCTTGTATATGTTATTTGCATGTATATATTTTTTTTTGAGTAGCGACTCATTTTTTAGATTTGACAAGAACTAAACAACTGGTTCTATTAAATGTAAATGTCAATGCTACTATTATAAATTAAAAGAACAGGAAATCCAAACTGTGAATCCAATCTGGCCCATTTAGCCCGTTAACTACACTAACAAAGGTATGATTCTAAGACGAACATCCTTTCCCCCGGCCCCATTCGCACCCCTTAACATTAGCTACGGTTAGCTCGAGTACAATGTGACCACATTTTTGTGAATCAGATTGTCCCAGCTTGACTGGATGATATCCTTACTTCAATGTTCGAACTATAAGAATTAATAATTTCATTTATGACCAATATAAATTATGGAATAGACATTTATATTCAAAATATACGTAATCTAAGAATATGGTAAGTAATTTTATTAAATTTTCTATTTATTGATACAACTTCTTCTGCAATCTCAGGCTTCTTCCTCCCTTTCTCTTTCTAGGTTTCTTGCCGCCTCTTTGCTGCTGGTTTCAATGGGGCAACAACTTTTGCATAAACATAAGGAAGAAGAAAAACAGGTTGCTGTAAAAGAGTTGATTAAGGAGGATATAGTTAAGGGTGATCAACAGGATTTCCAGTCCAAATATCCACGTTTGGCTGCATCTATGGCTGGCATGTCTACAATGTATCCGAATGGAACAAGTTTTTTGAAGGAGAAGATGAGTTTGATTGCTACTGACAAGGCTAAAGTGTTGGAGGAGAAGTGGAAGAAACTGGAGGATGACGAAGCTGCCTTGATGGTGAAGCGCTTAGATTTGATTGCGGAGCATTACAAATTGGTGGTTGATGCAATGAGAGGTAACTAGATGCTGATGGATCATGTTTTATTCAGTGCTACAAGTTCTGATACTGTTTCGGTGGAGTTTTAGATTTTGTTTCATGTAGTCTTGTTTCTCAAGACAATTTCTTCTCGTGTTGATGTACTTATGTTTAGTCCGCGAGGAAGATTTAGTTTATCAGGTTGATTAATACATTTTATTGCTTATTTAGTTTTACTAGTGAACTGGTTTGGATGATATCCGCTGTGTTGCTTCTGGTTCATCCTTTTTAATATGGCATTTCCTATTCCAGATGGAAATATATTTAAATGCTACTTTCTCAGTTTTTGCAGCTTGTGTTGATTCACTTTGTTCTCAATTGTTGTTCATGCCAGCTTATCATACCAGTTAATTGATTTGGGGAAGGGGTGGTGGGTTAGTTACTGTTTCCTCTAGATATTTCCTTTGATATAGAGTGCAATGTTGTTTCCTAATTAGACAGTTGTCCTATCCTAGAGGTTTAAGTCCTGCTATAAATCTAAAAGAACTTAAATTATGATAGAATTTTTTCTTACAGGCACTGCTACTTAGGTGTTTCCTTTAACTGCTTATTCTCTATTCTTTCCTAGTGAAGATATTCTGCAGCGCTTGAATGCTCACAGAACCTTTTATGTGTGTGTGCATGTCTACACGCTTGCATTTATCAACATTCAATCAACTATATTTCAATTCTGAAACCATTGAGGTCAGTTATTATATGAATTCTCAATATCCATTCGTTTTGTTCAGGTTCATTGCATTCCTATACTGAATAATCAGGTCTTAAAAGACAAATTAGGGGTTTCCTAAATATCCTACACATCTCTCTGTGGTATCTACTGACTAGTTTAATCTCAATTGTTTGGCATAACTCATGTAGATCTCTTGGTTTGATTGTCTTCTGTTATTAACCAAGTCTACATGGATTTCAAAAGACTTTAGGGATTGAAAACGTTTTCTCCGTGCGACTTAGTTCACCTCTTAAAAATCTTAGTTATTGTGCTGTCAAACCTATAAACCAGTGCATTTTGGAGGTCTTAACACATGGGGAAGCCATCTAACTTTATCTTCTATATGTGCTACCTGCACTCTGCTAGATGTAATAAGTACTGACATTTCCAATTTACTTGCGTCTAAAAGGGTTGTCCAGTTTTATAAGCTCATAAATCTGTTTTAATATCAGTTTTTTGACAGCTTTTATCTTATGAACATGTTGAGCATCTTAGAAATGCAATTTACTGCCGTATAATGGTCTGTTACACAATCATTGAACTATGTTTTTATCGCATGGAACCGTTCTAGGATTCTATTCGTTTCAGCCCTCCTTATTTGGCTCTCTCTGTCGTACCTTTTTCCTGGTAGACTTAGAATAGATATCTAAATTGTTTATGTTGAGAATATAATTAAATGATAAGAGTGTGCTTTCTTTAACCGCTTAGGTTTTTAGATGAGATGGTCACAGACTTCAATATGGTATCAGTGTATGCAGAGGTCCTGAGATTCAATCTCACTACCACCCAAAAATCAAAAAGATTTTTCACGTGCTTGACCCATGAAAAATTAGGCCCGCCCACACGCATGTGAGGGGGCGTGTTGAGAACATAATTAAATAATAAAGAGTTAGAAATACCAACTGGATTAGCAAGTTCATAAGGAGGTTGAGGTCACCGGGAATAGACCTTAAGAGTTGGAGGTGGAGGTGGGTTGGAATAATTGAATGGGAAGGACTGTTATGGCCTTCTTAATTTCCGTATTAGGAGAAAAATACGGAGAAGTCTCGAAAAAAGTCACATCTGCAGAGGTTAAGTACTTATTAGTAGAGGGATCAAAGCATTTGTAACCTTTTTGTAGACGAGAATACCCTAGAAGGACACATTTAAAGGCCTTGTGTTGAAGTTTATCTTTTTTCAGGGGTAAGGTTATGAACAAAATAGGTGCAACCAAACAAACGTGGAGGAAGGGGAAAAACAAATTTTGGTCCGGATAGAGGACTGAGTGAGAACTCTGATACTGAAGAGCTTTTTTCACAATTGTCAAGTGTTCCTAGGATCGAAATTATTTAATTGCTTCAGTGGCTGGATGTTCTGTTGCAGGAATTGCCTTTTTAGCTCTGTTGATATTCTGTGGTTACGAATAAAAGGAAAGAAATAGCTCCACATGATGGGCAAAGGGATGGGAAATCGTCTCTGAATTTGAATGCAGGTGTCTATTTGCTGCTATTTATCATGATGGTTAATTAATCTCCTTGTATCATTCTTTTTCATTACATTTCAATAAATTTGTATTGTCAGGTTCTTCTCTAAATGTCAAGAGTGCATCTGCTGTAAATGATGCTGATCCTCATAAATCTTCCGAAGCAGACGTGGAACTGTCAAAACCTGAGATGAATGCAAATGTTCATGCACCATTATCGCTTCCTCCAGGAAATCTGTTCCTCCACCTCCTCCTCCTCCTAAACCACCTTCTCTGAGCCCACCTCCACTTCCAAAAGTTCGCCCTCCACCAAAACCTGGTAATTTGCCAAAGCCTTTACCTCTTGGAGCACATCAGAGAGGACGTTCTTCAGAGACCGGGAGAAGTGACTCATTGGGTGAATCTGATGCTCCTAAAACAAAATTAAAACCATTCTTTTGGGACAAGTTTCTTGCTAACCCTGACCACTCTATGGTTTGGCATGAAATAAAAGCCGGCTCGTTCCAGTAAGCTTTGCACTGATCTTGCTATTCACTTTGCTCCTGCGAGAGTTTAACTGTTTCTGTTTTTACCATTCTGATTGCTGAGTTTTATTACATGTTTAATGAGGAGATGATGGATTCTTTGTTTGAATATATTCCAGGAGACCAAGGGAAAGATGATCGAAGAAAAGCTTCCTCATCCTATGACCAAACATCACAATGTATTCAGATTAATGTGACAACAGAATCTGAATATAACCTTTATGATCAAAAGCATACAATAAAAATATAACCTTTATTATGATTTCATTCTCAAAGAAAAGTTTTTAATTATAATCCTCATAGAAGTCTTCGATTCATTATATTCATAGGCAATATTTGTATCAACTTCATCATCGTCTTTATTAGCACATTGAATTGATGGAAGAATAATAGAAGATTATAATTGGCACATTTAACAATAACGATAGTTGTGTTAGATATTTTAATACCAACTGTGGCATCAAAAATCACATTTAATTAGCCAATAAAGAAAGCAGCTCAGAAATAACATATACTTTTTGGAGAGCAATGCCATAAATGTTCTAGTTTGTTTTAGAGATTGGATTAGATCAAAGCAAAGAAACAAATGAATATCATACAATCTACGAGAAGACGAAGAACTTAAAAAAATAATATCACTTGTAGTTCCACTGATACAATCAACTCCATGTCTCCAAGATATTGACTATGAAAAATTTGTCAATCTATCCTAATATATTTATATAGAGGAATTGAAAAGAAAAAAATTAAAATATGTAGATTTAAAATTGAAGATTTAATCAACAGTTATAAACTCTCCAAATCTCATATAAGTCAACATTCAACATAGTTAATTAAGCTCTGAATTGACAAGTTAGCGAAAGTAAATACTTGTTTCTTCATATAATTTTTTTGAAATATTTGATTTGTTTAATTTAGTTTAGGGGTATATCTGAAACATTCTTTTTACCTTTACAAGGTAGAGATAAGAATGTCATTTTATTCTCTCCAAACCCCACTTCAAAAATTTCATTAAACAAGTTTGTTGTTTTGTAAAACTGAATCTCCTTTTCCTAATTTCAGTTTAGAAATTTGAGAAAAAATATATTATAATTTTGTCAGTTTTCTATTGGAATTTACAATTTAGCTATTCATAAATTAAAGGTCTCATTGAGTTATTGAATTTATTTTTAGTAATATTTGTTTGTCTTGTTCGAATAAAATAATTTATAAATAATATCAACAAATATTACTCACATATATTGACACATCAAAATTCAATGTCATTTCCAAAATACAAAAAATACAATAATTTAAAAGGTTTGTTAACAAATATACATAACTTAAACATATATTAACATACCAGATAATTTTATTTGCAATAACAAATAATGCAAATACTTGAAAAATAATATTAGCAAATATCATTTAAAAATATATAGACATATCAAAATAATTTTATTTGTGTATTTATGTATATCTTGTATATGTTATTTGTATATATATATTTTTAGCTACAACTATTTTTAAAATTTGGCAACAATTGGTTCTATTAAATGTAAATGTTAATGCTATTATTAGAAATTAAAAGAGAATGAAATTCAACCTATAAACTCTATACGGCCCATTTAGCCCGTTAACTACACTAATCAAGGTAGGAGGCTAAACCGAACGTCCTTTCCCCGAGACCCATCGGAAGTCAGAAATTACCGACTTCCATTGGAGGTCGGTAGTTTTGAGATCGGTATTCACAGTTTTTTAGTAGTGCCTTGATATTAACTAGGGTTAGCCCAAGTTTTGTGTGACCACATTTTAATGAGTCGGATTTCCCCAGCATGATCAAATGATATCATTACTTCAATGTTCAAACTATATAAATTAATAAGCTCATTCAAGTGATACATAAATGACCAAATTTTTTTTTAAGAAATAGACATTCATATTCAAAATATACATAATTTAAGAATATGGTAAGTATTTTATAAAATTTTCTACTTATTGATACGTCTTCTTCTGCAATCTTGGGCTTCTTCTTCCCTTTCTCTTTATGAGTCTCTTGCAACCTCTTTGATGTTGGTTTCAATGGGGCTACAACTTTTGTAAAAGCACGCGGCTTAATTGTGAAGTCTGAGGAAGAAAAGGAAGGCATGGAATGACCTAATTCCGCTTCGGATACGGATTCGGATCCTGACCCATCTTCGCTTTCGAAATCAGAAGAAAATTAGGGTT
Source organism: Solanum stenotomum (assembly GCF_019186545.1). Classification (NCBI taxonomy): domain Eukaryota; kingdom Viridiplantae; phylum Streptophyta; class Magnoliopsida; order Solanales; family Solanaceae; genus Solanum; species Solanum stenotomum. Next base: position 7,123,619 of record NC_064290.1, on the reverse strand, counting down.
CTATAGGGTTTGAACTAATTTTTGAGTAATTGGTCTCTTTTCAACATGAGGGACTATCTCGAGTTCCTCACCACTTTTCTTAGGTTCAAAACTCTTCGTAACCTCAACAATGTTTTTAGCTTTGCCATTAATGCTATTGGTAACAATCTCCTTAACTCCATTACTAGTTCCAAGGGCACCCCAAATCCTCTTTGAATGCTTAAAAACTAAAAGATCCCGACCCTTCGTGAAAACTAGCTCTTTACCATCTTTCACACAAGTCAAAAATTTCTTCTTTAACCTCATTACCTTGTCACCATGTTGACTCTTTGAAACTTCAACCTACAACAACTTCCCCCTTATGAATTCATGAAAAGCATACATATTGACAATATGTTTCATATCTTTCACCGCCTTGTATTCAACAATACCTTTGAGTAGAGCAAGTTAGTCGTCATCGCTCCATAGACTGCGAGGAATAGCAAATGATTTTTTTCTCCTCTTCTTTTGCAATCATGGGCTTCTTCCTCCCTCTCTCTTTCTAGGTCTCTTGCGGCCTCTTTGTTGCTCATTTGGATGGGGCAAAAACTTTTGCAGGAACACTCGACTTGTCTGTGAAGTTTGATGCAGAAGAGGAAGACATGGAATGACCTGATTCCGCTTCCTATTTAGATCTTGACCCATTTTTTTATTCCGGACTCTGATGAAGATTGGGGTTGATGTGGGGTTTTAATTGGTTTTTGATTAATAGGTCTCTTTTCAACTGAGGGGTTGTCTCAGGTTATGGTGTTTCCTCATTGTATTCAGTACTTGATAAATTTTTTTCGAATTTACATAGATTTGATTAAAAATGACAAATCACATTTTGAAAGAATATTTATTTCGATTAAGAATCATGAATAAGGAGTGATTATTCAGTCATCCTCCGACCATTCCCATTCCACATAAAACTCATGTGGAATAGATGTCCAAATGGGGAAAGTAATTATCCAATTGTACGAATTGTATTTTTAACACTTTTAACTTGAAACACCACCCGAAGCATCAAGCACAAGATCATAGATTAATTCTAAAGAATAAAAACTCCAAACGGATAAGCGGTAGGTATGGCAAACGGGGCGGGATGGGGCGGTTGCGGGAAGGAAACAATAAAGAAAAATAGGAAGGAAAGAAACTGAGTGTACCTTATGTATGACATTAAGGTAGGGGAGCTCAAGCACTTCTGTGGTCTTTCCTCTAGAAAAGTTTGTTCTTCTAATAAAAATTTATATGCAAAATTAGTAATAATTTTCATATTTTTATATATTTTTTAAAAAAATTGTATGATATTACAATAAATTCATTTAATTAATTTTTTTTTTAGAATTGTTGACCTTAGGTAGATGTTTTTATTTGAATTTTTAATTATCCATTTTGTTTTTTTTATATTCCTATATTTATTCTCAATATTATCAAGCTATATAAAAACTATTAAACTTGACTGCATTACTTATATTTTTATTTAGGGATAAGGGTCTGAAAAATACCCCAACTTTGGTCGGATTTGCTGTTGCGATACTAAATTTTCATAAGGACCTATTACCTCCTTAGACTATTTAATACCGTATGTTTAACCCCCTGAACTATTTAATAGTGTATTTTAAAGGTATATATGTGTCCACGTGGACACATTACTATTTATAATTTTGCATTACTTTTTATATCCACATGGGCAAATATATATGTTTAAAATACGGTATTAAATAGTCTAGGGAGGTAATAGGTCCTCATGAAAGTTTAGTATCGCAACAGCAAATCCGACCAAAGTTAGGATATTTTTCAAACCTTTATCCCTTTTATTTACATATAAGTAGTGAAATAGAAAGAAAAAAACACGGAAACATTACAACAAAATGATTAAATATATAATGAAGAAGGGATATTACTCCCTCCATTCATTTTTACTTGACTGCAATACTTATATTTTTATTTACATATAAATAATAAAAATAGAAAAAAAAACACAGAAACATTACAACAAAACGATTAAATAAATAATGAAGAAGGAATATTAGTCCATCGGTTCACTTTTACTTGTGTTTGGCACACTCATTTAGAAAATAATTAAAAGTGAAAATCTATTTTTATAACTGACAACTAAAAGTGAACGGATGTAAGTTTTTTTTTCTACAAATAACATATACTCAACATTAATGTGTTAAAAATACAATTCGTATAATGGTAAGTATATGTTAAGACATTGGTTTTTTTGTATAAACTAGTTTTTCGACACGTGCGTTGCACGTGATTATCAATTCAAAATATTTAAGTGAAGATTTGAATAATAAGTTTTGCACAAAATAATATTGTAGATTCTTTTGTGAATATTCAATATGGATTATCATATATATCTCTTATTCACATGAACCTATCAAGATGGTCAATGTAAAATTTTATTAGTTAAATGCAATAATATATATATTTATTTCAATTTTATGAGGTACAATCATGTAATTAGTTGTATCTCACTAATATTACCTTATAAATGATATTTGTTGTGTATTTTTCTTGTCATCTTACCAGATCTGTTTGCACGTGTATTCCACTTAATTTGTTTAGATGTCATATGAACATGAGGAGAACAACTACATTCTATTTTTTAGAACTATTTTTGTATATTATTTTTAATTTTATAAGCTATAACATAATAGATGACGTTCTTTGGGTGGATCTCTTATTTGACTTGTCGATTGACTCTGTACATAAATCAAAGATAGTTATCTGACTGTCCATAGTTAACTGAGAAAGGTTTCCTTTTTTTTTACCGAAAAAACTAAAAAATAAAATTAAAGAATATATTCTATCTGTGAAATCATATATATAATCGCTTGTTTATCTTAAACCCAACAAAGATATAGTCCATATACTTGTAAACAATTTTCAATTTATTCAACTAAGCATGATTCGTCTAAGGAAAAATAATAACACCGTGTTATCACAAACAGGGACAATATAATAATTTGAAAAATTATTGGTCAAAAGTAAATATAAGGAAAGATGAACGATAGAAATAATTAATGTAATAATTATGAGAATTCTTAATATTATAACTAAAGAGTATAAGAGAGTGTGAATAACATTTGCAATAATTTGTAATAATTAAGAGAGTTTATAATGTTATAACTAAAGAATTAATGTGAAATACATGAGTTTCTAATAAATTTTATACTTACATAAATAAATAGGATTTTTAATTAATGTTACAATCATTTTTTTATAGGTATTAGATTTTAATTTACTGTAGGGACAAAATGAAAATGCTTATTCCATATTACTAAATATAAATTTATTTTGACAATGATAAATTTTTAATGATTCATATATATTCACATATTTTCACATTTGTTGTGAGTTTTTTTTTTTATTTAAAAAAAGTATCGGAAAATTTTAAAATAATATATTTTGAAGTTAGAAGATCTTGTTAACTTGATAATACATTCGTGACATATATAAATACCTACACAAATATATATATATATATATATATATATATATATATATATATATATATATATCTCACATAAAAATTAGCTATTAAATAAATAATAAAAATTGAACTAATATAGACTTCCACTGGCGTTATTAGAAGTCATATGAATTTTTCTTCGTCGAAAATACCGAAATATTAAGAAATAGTAAATTAGTAAAACAAAAGGGCAATGTTTACATAGTAATAACTATTTTGAAGCAAACTTCCTGACAATCGAAATCACATAAGAAACATTGATAAATAAAGTCATTCTTTTGTCTTGAGCATCAAAAAAATAAATCGTGACAATTCTCTAACTCTTGAGAAGTTTAATAATTTTGGGAAAAGATATTCAGAAACATATATCTACATCACAAGAGAAATTGTTAACAAAAATAAATGAATTTATACTATAATAAAAATTAAACTAATACAAGCTGCAACTGGCGTTATTACAAGTCATATGAACTTTTCTTCGTTGAAAATACTGAAATATTAAGAAATAATAAATCAGTAAAACAAAAAGGCAATGTTTATATAGTAATAACTATTTTGAAGCAAACTTCTTGACAATCTAAATCACAGAAGTAACATTGATAAATAAAGTCATTCTTTTGTCTTGGGCATCAAAAAAACAAACTATGACAATTCTCTAAATCATGAGAAGTTTAATAATTTTGGAAAAAGATATTCAGAAGCATACATCTACATCACAAGAGAAAATGTTAACAAAAACAAATGAATTTAGATTACAATAAAAATTAAACTAATAAAAATTTCAATTGGCGTTATTACAACTCATATAAACTTTTTTTCGTCGAAAATACTTAAATATTAAGAAATAGTAAATCAATTAAACAAAAGGGCAATGTTTATATAGTAATAAATATTTTGAAGCAAACTTCCTGACAATCTAAATCACATAAGTAGCATTGAAAAATAAAATTATTCTTTTGTATTGAGCATCAAAAAATAAATCGTGACAATTCTCTAACTCTTGAGAAGTTTATTAATTTTTGAAAAAGATATTCATAAGCAGATATCTACATCACAAGAGAAATTGTTAACAAAAACAAATAAATTTAGACTACATCAACGTTACATACTAATGTATATATTAAGCAAAAAAATAATTATTATATCATCAAAATTATTTTCATTAAGTACTTGAGGTTAATGAATATACCCTCTTAGGATAGAACAATTTACTTCATCAGAATAGTGGTACCTCATATTTCGTGAAATTTTGAACTCACTCAACAACAATAAATCACACGAATTTTTTTAAAATGCAAGAAGAAGAAGAGTACAAGAATAAAAAAAATTGTGGTTGGAAAATGAGAGGAAACCCCTCTATTTATAGTCAACAAAGGATAGTATGAACAAGTATTTTTTGTATCTTATCTGAAAAGTTATGACCTTTCCAAAAATTCACAATCCTTTTGAAAAGTAACAACTTATTGAATAAGTCATAACTATTTGGAAAAGTCACAACTATTTGAACGGTCACAATTCTTTGAAAAAAGTCACAACTCATCAAAATAGTCACAACTTAAATTAGAAATATTATAATAAATTAAAGGAGTTCATGTTTATAAGTTAATATATATACATATATATATATATATAGAAGGCATATAAAAACCCTACACAGAGCTTTCATCTTTTTGTCTTTGCTTCAACACTCACCATTGACACCGCTGACAGCCGAATAGCTCTCCCTTCTTGCTTGCAGAAACAATGGCCCCCAAAACCAAATCCCGCTTAGTAGACCAGCCTCCTTCTGCATCGTCCTCTGAAGAACAAGAAGAGGTGGAGGAATCCCAGGAAGAAGAAGAACAGCATTCGGGGGAAGAAACTGAAGAGGATGAAGAACCTACGATAGTCCCTCCAGTTGTGAAGAGACCCATCACTAAGAAACCAGTCCAAACCTCTCAGAAACCCCAATTTTCTTCTGAGTCTGGCAGCGAGAATGGGTCAGGTTCTGAATTGGAAGCGAAATCGGGTCATTCCCCGCCTTCCCCTTCTGTATCAAATTTCACCATTAAGCCGATTGTTTCTGCCAAAGCTTCTTCCCCATCGAAACCAGCAGGAAAGAGGCCGCAAGAGGCCCAGAAAGAAAAAGGGAGGAAGAAGCCCAAGACTGCAGAAGAAGAGGATAAAAAATCAGCTGCTACTCCTCGCAGTCTATGGAACGATGACGACCAGCTTGCTCTGCTCAAAGGTGTTGCTGAATACAAGACGGTAAAAGGTATGGAACCTAATGCGGATATGTCAGCTTTTCATGAATTCATTAGAGGGAAGTTGCTGGTTGAGGTTTCAAAGAGTCAACTCAGTGAAAAGCTAAAGAGGTTAAAGAAGAAATTTTTGACTAATGCGAAAGGTGGTGAGGAACCAGTTTTCATGAAGGGTCAGGATTTTTTAGTTTTTGAGCATTCAAAGAGAATTTGGGGTGCCCCTGAAACTAGTGATGGAGTTAAGGAAATTGTTACCAATAGCACTAATGGCAAAGCTAAAAAGACTGTTGAGGCTAAGAAGAGTTCTGAACTTAAGAGAAGTGCTAAAGTTAGCAAACCCAAGGATGCTGAGAAACATACGGAAGAAGAGAATCAGGTTGCTGTAAAAGAGGTGGTTAAGGAGGATATAGTTAAGGGTGATCCACAAGATTTCCAGTCCGAATATCCACGTTTGGCTGCATCATTTGAAAGTATGTCTGGCATGTTTACAATGTACCCGAATGGAACAAGTTTTTTGAAGGAGAAGATGAGTTTGATTGCTCCTGACAAGGCTAAACTGCTGGAGGAGAAGTGGAAGAAACTGGAGGATGATGAAGCTGCCTTGATGGTGAAGCGCTTAGATTTGATTGCGGAGCATTACGGATTGGTGGTTGATGCAATGAGAGGTAACTAGATGCTGATGGATCATGTTTCTATTCGATGCTACAAGTTCTGATACTGTTTTGGTGGAGTTTTGGATTTTGTTTCATATAATCTTGTTTCTCAAGACAATTTCTTCTCGCGTTGATGTACTTATGTTTAGTCCGCGAGGTAGATTTAGTTTTTCAGGTTGATTAATACATTTTATTGCTTATTTAGTTTTACTAGTGAACTGGTTTGGATGATATCCGTTGTGTCTCTTCTTATATATGTTAGTGTGGTATGGAGTGATTGGCTCTTAAAAGGGGTTGCAATGAAATGCCTACACATTCCTATCATATAATGCCATGTATAGTGGAAGCAAGCTTAGGAACAGCTGAAGTGGAATGTCTGGAGGCGTTCTGGTTCATCCTTTGTAATAAGTCATTTCCTATTCCAGATGGAAATATATTTAAATGCGATCATTCTCAGTTTTTGCAGCTTGTGTTGATTCACTTTGTTCTCAATTGTTGTTCATGCCAGCTTATCATACCAGTTGATTTGGGGAGGGGGTGGGTTAGTTACAGTTTCCTCTAGATATTTCCTTTGGTATAGTGTGCAATGTTGTTTCCTGTCTAGACAGTTCTCCAATCCTAGTGGTTTTAAGTCCAGCTATAAATCTAAAAGAACTTAAATTATGATAAGAAAATTTTCTTACAAGCACTGCTTCTTAGGTGTTTCCTTTAACTGCTGATTCTCTATTCTTTCCTAGTGAAGATATTCTGCAGCGCATGAATGCACACACACATACACCTTTTATATGTGTGTGCATGTCTACACACTTGCATTTATCATTACTCAATCAACTATTATTTCAATTCTGAAACCATTGAGGTCAGTTATTATATGAATTCTCAATATCCATTCATTTTGTTGAGGTCCATTGCATTCCTATACTGAATGATTAGGTCTTAAAAGAAAATTAGGGGTTTCCTAAATCTCCCACACATCTCTCTATGGTTTCTACTGTCTAGTTTAATCTCAACTGTTTGGCATAACTCATGCAGATTTTTTGGTTTGATTGTGTTCTGTTTTTAACCAAGTCTACATGAATTTCGAAGGACTTAAGGATGGAAACCATTTTTCTCCGTGTGACTTAGTGCACCTCTAAAATCTTAGTTATCTTGTTGTCAAACCTACAAACCAGTGCATTTTGGAGGTCTTAACACATGGGGAGGCCATCTAACTTTTTCTTCTATATGTGCTACCTGTACTCTGTTAGATGTAATAAGTTCTGACATTTTCTAATTTACTTGTGTCTAAAAGAGTCGTCAATTTTATAAGATCATAAATCTGTTTTAATATCAGTTCTTTGAAACTTTATCTTATGAACATGTTGAGCATCTTAGAAATGCAATTTACTGTCGTATAATAGTTTGTTATACAATCATTCCATCTTGAACTATGTTTTTATTTCATGGAGCCGTTCTAGGATTCCTTTTGTTTCAGCCCTCCTGATTTGGCTCTTTCTCTGGTAGACTCAGATTAGATATCTAAATTGTTTCTGTTGAGAATATAATTAAATAATAAAAGTGCTTTCTCTAACAAATTAGGCTTTTAGATGAGATGGTCACACACTTAAATTCAGTATCAGAGCATACCGAGGTCCTGAGATTGAATCTCACCGCCACCAGGAAAATAAAAAAGAAGTTCCACGTGCTTGGCCCATGAAAAAATCAGGCTCGCCCTCACGTGAGTGGGCTTGTTAAAAATATAATTAAATAATAAAAGTGTGCTTTGTTGGAATTGGAAGGACTTCTATGACCTTTTCATTTTCCGTATCAGGAGAAAAATATGGAGAAGTCTCGAAAAAAGTAACATATGCAGAGATCAAGTACTTATTGGTAGAGGGATCAAAGCATTTGGTATCTTTTTGTAGACGAGAATACCTGAGAAAGACATATTTAAAGGCCTTGTGCTTTGTTTATCTTTTTCGGGGGTAAAGTTATGAACGAAACAGGTGCAACCAAACAAATGTGGAGGAACGGGAAACAAATTTTGGTCTGGATAGAGCACTGAGTGAGGACTTTGGTACTCCAAAATAGATGAAGGCATGCGATTGATTAAATAACAAGCAGTTATTATGACATCACCCCAAAAACGTAAAAAGACATGAGTGTGAATGAGCATTGTTCGGGCTGTTTCAATTAGATGTCTGTTCTTTTGCTTAGCAACTCTATTTTGTTGAGGAGTTTGTGCACAAGAAGACAATTGCATTTGTCATGGGATGACAATAAAGAAGAGAGAGAAGTAGAGAAGTATTCTCGGGCATTATCATTGATTAACTTCTTAATGGAAATACCAAATTGATTGCGAATTTCAGCATTGAATTTCCGATAGATAGAGAATAGTTCAAATCTACTTTTCATTAATAATAACCACGTGCACTGAGCATAATCATCAATAAAAGTAACAAAAGAATAAAAGCCTTAGGAAAAACTAACACGATTTGGACCCCATAATTTGAATGAACGATTTCAAACATAGAGGTGGCCTTGTTATCAACGCGTTTTAGGAAAGAGGCATGAGTGTGCTTACCAAGCAGACACGACTCACATACTAACAAAGATAAACTAGATAAACTCCAACCATCTTTTGCAATTTTAGGAGACTTGGATGACCAATTTGACTATGGAGCAATACAGGAGAATCAACGGAAGTAAAAGCAACATGCGGTGTTGGGATAGAGAGCAATTACAATCCATATGACTCATGTCGTTCTCCAATCACCTCTCCCATACTCCGATCCTGCACAAGAACATAATCATCAAAGAACGTTACAACACATTTAGTTTTTTTGTTTATTTGCTAATGGAAATAAGATTATATGGACATTCAGGTGCAAAAAAGACTGACTTTAAAGGTATGGGATGATTTTGAGAATATAATTAAATATTAAGAGTGTGTTCTCTAACAACTTAAGCTTTTAAATGAGATGATCACACACTTCAATACTTTCATTATGCACCATAGTTCCATCTTATGGAACAATTTTAGCTCTGAAAGATGTTTCTCGGAGGACATCTCAATAATATATAACTAAAGTTTATCTATTTCTGAATAATTTTAGGTATGTGGTGCCTAAATTATGTATGACTAAAGTTTAGCAAAAATGTTCAGTTTATTCATATGATTCAAATTCAGATGAAAATGAATGTACTTCAATAATATGTAACTTCAACTTTGAAGTTTGCATTCTAAAATTATTCTAAATGAACAAATTTATAATTTTTTACGTGTTTTGAATATAACTTAAATGATAATACTAAAATTGGGCATCGGAGCATATGGAGATGAATGAAATGTGCATCCATAAATTGTGTTTAGATATGAGTTGCCTAATTTGTATGTCAACTATGGTTGTTATTGGCATGTCTATGCATTTGTTTGCTGATACCTAATTACTATTTTCCAATGAGTATTAGCAATTTCGTTATAGTTACTTAAAACAGGATATAGCTTTGTTGAGAAAAAGAACCTTACAAAAGGATATTGAAGATTTGCCTCCCCGAGAGAAGCAGATTTTATTGCAGTGCTTAAGAAGGAAAAATGTTCCAATTCATGTTTCTGAAAGTGACTATGCATCCAGTACTTGGTTTAGCAAGTACGAAGAGCTTTTTTCACAATTGTCAAGCGTTCCCAGGAGGTACCTAAGAAAGAGAAAGAATCCATTTTTGCCGAAATAACAGGCTCTGAGAAAAAGAAAGAAACCACTTTTGCCCAAAAAACGTGCTCCAGTTCCACCCCTCGCTCCATCTCCAATCCCCGCAACTGTTCAGTCTCCCGCTTCCTCTCCCTCTCCAGGTCCTAAAGCAGTTCTCACCCTCGCTCCATCTCCAGGTGCTTCAACTGTATCACTAGTTTATGCTCCAGTTCCTTCTATTGAAGTGCCCACTAGCTCTCCTCTAGCTGTGCAACCTCCTTCTCCAGTTCTAAAACCTCTTGCAAAGCCTCCAAAACTTTGAACTCATACCAATTCTTCTAAACCTTTGCCTGTTAATCCTCCAGATAAACCACAAAATGGTCCTAATTCTCCAGGAAATAATCAGGAGCATCAAAATTATTTAATTTCTGCAGTGGCTGGATGTTCTGTTGCAGGAATTGCCTTTTTTACCTCTGTTGATATTCTGTGGTTAAGAATAAAAGGAAAGAAATAGCTCCAAATGATTGGCAAAGGGATGGGAAACTGTCACTGAATTTGAATGCAGGTGTCTATTTGCTGTTATTTATCATGATGGCTTATTAATCTTATTGTATCATTCTTTTTCAGTACATTTCAGTAATTTTTATGATTTGTATTGTCAGGTTCTTCTCTAAATGTCAAGAGTGCATTTGCTGTAAAATGATGCTGATCCTCATAAAATGCGGAACTGTCAAAACCTGAGATGAGTGCAAATGCTCATGCACCATTACCGCTTCCTCTAGGAAATCTGCTCCTCCACCTCCTCCTCCTATACCACCTGCACTGAGCCCACCTCCACTTCCAAAAGTTCGCCCTCTTAATCCACCAAAACCTGGTAATTTGTACTCCTTTACCTCTTGGAGTATTAACTATCTTTATTTATCCGTTTTTACTAGTTGTTATAGTATCCTGATGGTTGGAGCATATTTAGGAATTGGTAGTTGTTAGCTTCAGTTAGTTGTAGATAGTGGTCTGCACTTTAGGTCCAATTAGTTGTATATTTTGTATTTAAAGGCTTGCTTCCAGATTTAATACTATTATCTTTTTGACCTTCTCATCTGAATCTTCATATGGTATCAGAGCGAGAATGAACCTCCTGCAAGTATTCTGCAATGGTTTTAGAAGTCTTCTTGGTATTTTGCAATCGATCTCGCAAGCTAAGATGCGAGTATGACTTTTGTTGGCGTAAGCTGTGTGAAGGAATTCCCACACTTTGTTAGCAGATGGTGCTGCGGCAACAGTTGGTGCAATAGTAGGATCGACCGACGCCATCATTGCTTGTTGGATCAATTAATCTTGAGAGAACCAAATCTAATAATTGGGATTTGGTACAGTAAGATTATTTTGGGTACTAGTAGGTGATGGAGCTCTTGTGGTTCCATCAAGATATCCTATGAGTTGATGCCCATTTAGTAGCATCACAAGTTGTGCTTTCCATGTTGAAAAATTGAGGTTACCTTGTATCTTGAGAGGTAACTGTGCAATGGGATTAAATTCCACCACATGAGTAGTGGCAGAAACTGCAGAACTGACTGGAGCCATAGATGAGAAACCTTTAAAAGAATGAGATGGATCTAACTCGGTGGAGCTTATGTTGCTCTGATACCATATGAAGATTCTGATGAGAAGGTCAAAAAGATTCAACTTGATGTCAATAATGCTTTCCTACACGGAAAATTGGATGAAGAAGTTTTTATGTCTCAACCCCGAGGCTTTATTAATCCCTAATTTCCAACTCATGTCTGCAAACTGAAGAAGGCTATCTATGGCCTCAAACAAGCCCACCGAGCTTGGTATAATTCTCTGCGTGAACATCTGCTGAAAATGCACTTTGTCAGAACAGAATCTGACACCTCTTTATTTGTATGGAAGCATCTGGATGTAACCATTTATGTGCTTGTCTACGTTGATGACATCATAATCACTGGAGACCGTCCACAAGTGACTAAATTCGTCATCAATTTCTTGGCAAAAAGATTTTCATTGAAGGATCTTGGATATCTAAACTACTTCTTGGGTGTTGATGTTAAGCAAGTACCAGATGGCCTCATTCTTTCTCAATAAAAATACATACTGGAAGTTCTTCCTGAACTGGACATGGACAATTGTAAAGGTGTTTCCACTCCCATGTGTTCCAGTGTACAACTTTGAGTAGCTGATGGCTCGCCACCTATGGATGCTACGCGCTATAGGCGCACCCTTGGAAAATTGCAGTATTTGTCCCTCACTCGGCCTGACATATCTTATGCTGCCAATAAATTGTCGCAGTTTATGCGTACTCCTGGAAAGCAGTTAAAAGAGTACTACGGTATCTCCATGGAATTGCAAGTTCGGGACTTCACATCGTTCGGAGCTCTGACTCCAATTTGTATACGTATGTTGATGCTGACTGGGCTGGCGATCCGAATGACAGAATCTCTACATCAGGTTACATACTTTTCTTTGGACCAAATCCAGTTAGTTGGTCATCAAGAAAGCAACGTGCAGTGGCTCGCTCGTCTACTTAGGCAGAGTACGAATCAGTCGCCAATGCACTTGCAGAGATCACGTGGGTGCGAAACTTACTTCATGAATTACATGTCACCATCTCGAAGACATCAACAATCTACTATGACTATGTCCGGTGTTCCATACCCATATGAAACACGTTGCTGTAGATTTTCCATATGTTCGTGACCAGGTTCGAGCTCATCGAGTTCATGTTACTCATACTCATGCTTGTGATCAACTTGTTGATACCTTCACCAAGCCACTGCCTAAATCAGCCTTTACTAGGTGTCGTTCCAAGTTAGCCATTGTTGCACCTTGCCTAACTTGAGGGGGTGTATTAACTATTTTTATTTTTATCTGTTGTTACTAGTTGTTATTATAGGTTGACTAAGTCTCCTGATGGTTGGAGCATATTTAGGAATAGGTAGTTGTTAGCTTCAGTTATTTGTAGATAATGTGCAGCTAGTGGCCTGCACTTTAGGTCCAGTTAGCTGTATATTTTTTGTATTTAAAGGCTTGCTGCCAGATTTAATACAATTATCTTTTTGACCTTCTCATCTGAATCTTCATATGGAGCACATCAGAGACGACGTTCTTCTGAGGCCGGGGGAAGTGACTCATTGGGTGAATCTGATGCTCCTAAAAAAAAATTAAAACCACTCTTTTGAGACAAGTTTCTTGCTAACCCTGACCACTCTATGGTTTCGCATGAAATAAAAGCCGGCTCGTTCCAGTAAGCTTCTGCTTCGCACTTATCTTGCTATTCACTTTGCTCCTGTGAGAGTTTAACTGTTTCTGTTTTTACCATTCTGATTGCTGAATTGTATTACAGGTTTAATGAGGAGATGATGGATTCTTTGTTTGGATACATACCAGGAGACCAAGGGAAAGATGATCGAAGAAAAGCTTCCTCATTCTTTGACCAAACATCACAGTGTATTCAGATTATTGATCATAAGAAATCACAAAATCTAGCAATTCTTCTCAAAGCCTCAAATGTGACAACAGAAGAAGTTTATGATGCTCTCGAAGAAGGTAAATCTCCCCCCACCCCCCACCCCTCTTCTCCCCCCACCATGGTGGCTGTAGCCTGCCTGTATGAATCCTTTTTGAAATTCCATTCGATTTGGTCCATTTCATTCCAGTACTATATATTTTATCTTAAAGGACAGTTTTTGGATTATCTAATACAAGAGGACTGCCCATCTCACATTGATCCCTACGTTGATATATATGCCTCTTAACAAAACTAATAGGCTCTTGGCAAACACCTAACCTGAGTAAATATAAGATCAATAACTTAGCATAATGCCAACTAGTTGGTATCACCTATACAAATCATTTGCTTCATTTTGTTCTATTCTTAGCTATCTCCACATTGATTCTTAGAAAATGTAGGGTAACTTCCCTACATATGGTTTTAGGCTTACCTCATTCTCATTTGGCGCCTGAATTTATCTTTTTTTTTTTACCTGTAAATGGTACATTTGGGAGTCTATGTATGAAATGCTAAAGCATCCTAAGAACCTTTCCTGATTTTATCCTCTCTGTCAGATGTGTTTATTTTAATCTTGTTAGATTTTGTACAATCGCATTTCTACAACGCTCAGATTGTGGATATGTTGGACCTTAGCAACCCGACATTTGCTTCCATATAACATTGTTAGATATTCCCGATCTGCGTAATTTTCTAGTAACACCTCTCTGTTTTAACCTTTTATATTTTAAGTAAATGTGATACATTTTCATTTATCATGACATTCTCCTGGAAAAGTTAGCATGGATTTTGAATTAAATCGGCATCTTAGCATCCGCACATGCTGTATTTACTCTTTTGTTTAAGGGCAAGAAAAAGTCCCATCTAAAATTTTCATTATGTGTGTTGCAACTTACCAACGATCACCTAGATAGCAATCACAAAAACTTTAAGGGATGAGAAGACCAGTAAGAATAAATGTATTCTTAAATGATATCATATGCTTATTTAGTTACAACTGGATACATTGAAAAGAAAGTCCTAGTTCAGATTGGAAAATAAAACATGGCAAGTTTGTAAAGCATGTAGTTAATCGGAAAACTACACTATTAGTTTAATCATTTACATTTGGTCTGCTACTTATTTGATTCTCTGCTTTTTAGCAGATGTTCTAACCAATCCCAAGGAAAACATTATCGTTGCACGATGACAAAAATTCCCTCATTTTCATGTACCTTGCCACACAGAATCAATCTTATCTTCTATTTAATATTAAGTCGTGAAAAGTTTGACATCAATTGGTACTTCAACTTAAATATTGAAAATTTCATGCTGTTATAATTATGTATTATTTTCATCAAGGTTTCTGAAGCTTAACTCTAATTACTTATGTCTTATCAGGTAATGAGCTGCCTCGTGAACTGATACGAACTCTCTTAAAGATGGCACCACCAACGGATGAAGAACTAAAACTCAGATGATTTGGAGACATTTCTCAGCTTGGTCCTGCTGAACGTTTTCTTAAGTCCATGGTTGCAATTCCATTTGCATAACGGATGGAAGCATTGCTGCTCATGTGTTCTCTTCAGGAAGAAGTTTCATCCATTAAAGAGTCCTTCGCAACCTTAGAGGTAAAGTGTAAAATATCGGGTTTCTTATAATTTGATGGTTGCAGTTAAGGGTGAATTTTTTTTGTTATTCTTCTTTGGCCTCAGTTTTTATATGTTGATTCTCTGCTTGGTGGTTTGCCAACTATACATTCCTTTAACTGTTTATTCTCTATTCTTTCCTAGTGAAGATATTCTGCAGCACATGAATGCGCACACATATACACCTTTTATGTGTGTGCATGTCTACACACTTGCATTTATCATCATTCAATTAAACGATATTTCAATTCTGAAACCATTGAGTCAGTTATTATATGAATTCTCAATATTGATTTGTTTCGTTCAGGTCCATTTCATTCCTATTCTGAATAATTAGGTCTTAAAAGACAAATTAGGGGTTTCCTAAATCTCCCACACATCTCTCTATGGTATCTACTGACTAGTTTAGTCTCAACTGTTTGGCATAACTCGTGCAGATCTCTTGGTTTGATTGTGTTCTGTTTTTAACCAAGTCTACATAGATTTCAAAAGACTTCAGGGATTGAAAACTTTTTTCTCCGTGTGACTTAGTTCACCTCTTAACAATCTTAGTTATTGTGTTGTCAAACCTATAAACCAGTGCATTTTTGAGGTCCTTAACACATGAGGAAGCCATCTAACTTTATCTTAGAGCCTGTTTGGATGGGCTTTTAAGCTGGTCAAACTAGCTTAAAAGCCAGTTTTTGACTTATTAGAGTGTTTGGCAATTATCAAAGTGACTTATTTTAAGTCAAAAATGACTTATTTTAAGCCAAAAGCTAAAAGCTAGGGGAGGGGAGCTTTTTTTTTTTTTAACTTAAAAGCACTTTTGTGTTGACCAAGTATATTACCTTTTTGCCCTTAATTCTTTTATACAATTTCCAAATTGCCCATATTGAATTATTATTATTATTATTATTATTATTATTATTATTATTATTATTATTATTATTACTACTATTACTATTATTAGTATTATTATTATTATTATTATTATTACTATTATTATTATTATTATTATTATTTTATTATTATTATTATTATTTCTGAAATATGAATTTATATTCCTCTTATAAGGTGGTAAAGAAATATGTGAATGATAGAAAAATATTATTACTTATGGATGTAAAATATAAATTAATTTTGTTTTAATTTTTTTTTTAAGTATAAAAACCTTAAATTAATCAACTTTTTATCATGTTAACAGCTTAAAGGGTATTTTAGACATTTTGATAAAAAAAAAGTGTTTACCAGCACTTATTTGCCAAACACATCAACAACTTTTTTTTCAACTGCAGCACTTTTATCCAAACACATAACTACTTATTTTAAAAATAAGTTCCAGCACTTTAAAAAGTTACTTTTTTGAAGTCAATCCAAACGGGCTCTTATATTTGTGCAACCTGCAGTCTGGTAGATAATTAGTTCCGACATTTTCCAATTTACTTGTGTCTAATAGGGTCAGTTTTATAAGATCATAAATCTGTTTTAATGTCAATTCTTTGACAACTTTTATCTTATGAACATGTTGAGCATCTTAGAAATGCAATTTACTACCTTATAATAGTCTGTTACATAATCATTCTATCCTGAACTATGTTTTTATTGCATGGAACCGTTTCAGCCTTCCTTATTTGGCTCTCTCTCTCTCTCTGTCATACCTTTTTCCTGGTAGACTTGGAATAGATATCTAAATTACTTTTGTTGAGAATATCATTAAATGATAAAAGTGTTCTCTCTCTAACAACTTAAACTTTTAGATGAGATGGTGACATATTTCAATATGGTACCGGAGCAGGCGTAGGTCCTGAGATCGAATCTCACGGCCACCCAAAAAATCAAAAAGAATTTTTACGTGCTTGTCCCATGAAAAAATAAGTCCCGCTGCCCTCACGTGAGGGGGTGTGTTGAGAATTTAATTAAGTAATAAAAGTGTGCCTCTCTAAGCAGAAAACATTGTTGGAGTGGGTAATGAGTCACCAAGATTGCTTTGTGCACATGTATCAGAGTTAGAAATACCAATTGGATTAGCAGGTTCAGAAAGAGGTTGAGGTCGTTGGGATAGTCCTTAAGAGTTGGAGCTGGATTGGAATAGTTGGAATATGAAGGACTGTAATGGTTCTTATTTTCTATATTAGGAGAAAAATACGAAGACGTCTCGAAAAAAGTATTAACTGCAGAAATCAAGTACTTATTGGTAGAGGGATCAAAGCATTTGTATCCTTTTTGTAGACGAGAATACCCAAGAAAGACACATTTTGAAGGCCTTGTGCTGAAGTTTATCTTTTCCGGAGGTATGGTTATGAACAAAATAGGTGCAACCATTCACATGTGGAGAAAGGGCAAACAAACTTTTGGTCCAGATAGAGGATTGAGTGAGGACTCTGGTACTGCAAAACAGATGAAGGCATGCAATTGATTAAGTAACAAGCACTAATAACGGCATCGACCCAAAAACATGAAGGGACATAATTGTGAATGAGTATGTTCAAGCTGTTTCAATTAGATGTTTGTTCTTTCGCTCAGCAACTCCATTTTGTTTAGGAGTATGTGCACAAGAAGACAAGTGCAATTTGCCTTGAGATGACATAAAATAAGAGAGAGTAGTAAAGAAGTATTCTCGGACATTATCACTGATGAACTTCTTAATGGAAATACGAAATTGATTGTGAATTTCAGCATAAAATTTCTGAAAGATAGAGAATAGCTTAGATCTACTTTTCATTAAAAATAACCACGTGCATCGAGAATAGTCATCAATAGAAGTAACAAAATAATGAAAGCCTAAGGAAGAACTGACTCAACTTGGACCTTATATGACGCGTTTTGGGAAAGAGGCATGAGTGAGCTTATCAAGCTAACACGACTCATATTCTAACAAATATAAACTTGATAAAGTGGGAACCATTTTTGCAATTTCAAGAGATTTGGATGACCCAATTGACTATGGCAGAAGTAAAATCAACATATGGTGTTGGGATAGAGCGCAGGTACAATCCTTGTGACTCATGTCCTTTTCCAATCACCTGTCCTGTACTCCGATCCTGCACAAGAATAGAATCATCAAAGAAGGTTACAACACATTTCAGTTTTTTTGTTAATTTGTTAATGGAAATAAGATTATGTCGACATTTAGGTGCAAAGAGAACTGATTTTAAAGGTATAGAATGATTGTGAGAATATAATTAAATAATAGAAGTGTGCTCTGTCTTACAACTTAAGCTTTTAGATGAGATGGTCACACTTCAATGTTAGCAAATATTATTTAAACATATTTAGACATATCAAAATGATTTTATTTGAATATTTATGTATATTTTGTATATGTTATTTGTGTGTATATATATATATATATATATATTTTATTTTATTTTTTAAGCAGCGTCTCAGTTTTAAAATTTGGCAACAACTGGTTCTGTTAAATGTAAATGTTAATGCTATTATTAGAAATTAAAAGAACACGAAATCCAATCTGTAAATCCGATCTGGCCCATTTAGCCCGTTAACTACACTAACAAAGGTATGGTTCTGAGCCAGACATTCTTTCCCCGTGCCCAATTCCCACCCCTTAACATTAGCTACGGTTAGCCCGAGTACTGTGTGACCACATTTTTATGAATCAGATTGTCCCAGCGTGACCGGATGATATCCTTACTTCAATGTTCAAAATATAATAATTAATAATCTCATTAATGACCAATAAAAATTATGGAATAGACATTTATATTCAAAATATACATAATCTAAGAATATGGTAAGTAATTTTATGAAAATTTTCTATTTATTGATACGACTTCTTCTGCAATCTCAGGCTTCTTCCTCCCTTTCTCTTTCTAGGTCTTGCCGCCTCTTTGCTGCTGGTTTCGATGGGGCAACCACTTCTACAGAAACATAAGGAAGAAGAGAAACAGGTTGTTGTGAAAGAGGTGGTTAAGGAGGATATAGTTAAGGGTGATCAACAAGATTTCCAGTCGAAATATCCACGTTTGGCTGCATCATTTGAAAGTATGGCTGGCATGTCTACAATGTATCCGAATGGAACTAGTTTTTTGAAGGAGAAGATGAGTTTGATTGCTACTGACACGGCTAAAGTGCTGGAGGAGAAGTGGAAGAAACTGGAGGACGACGAAGCTGCCTTGATGGTGAAGCGCTTAGATTTGATTGCGGAGCATTACAAATTGGTGGTTGATGCAATGAGAGGTAACTAGATGCTGATGGATCATGTTCTATTCAATGCTACAAGTTCTGATACTGTTTCGGTGGAGTTTTAGATTTGTTTCATGTAGTCTTGTTTCTCAAGACAATTTCTTCTTTCGTTGATGTGTTTATGTTTAGTCCGCGAGGTAGATTTAGTTTATCCGGTTGATTCATACATTTTATTGCTTATTTAATTTTACTAGTGAACTTGTTTGAATGATATCCGCTGTTTTGCTTCTTTTATATGTAGCAAGCTTATTAGGAACAGCTGAAGTGGAATGTCTGGAGACGTTCTGGTTCATCCTTTGTAATATGTCATTTCCTATTCCAGATGGAAATATATTTAAATGTGATCTTTCTCAGTTTTTGCAGTTTGTGTTGATTCACTTAGTTTGCAATTGTTGTTCATGCCAGCTTATCATACCAGTTATTTAATTTGGGGAGGAGGGGGTGGTGGGTTAGTTACAGTTTCCTCGAGATATTTCCTTTGACATAGATGCAATGTTGTTACCTGCTTACCTGCTTCTTAGGTGTTTCCTTTAACGGCTTATTCTCTATTCTTTCCTAGTGAGGATTTCTGCAGCGCATGCCTACACACTTGCACTTATCATCATTCAATCAACTATATTTCAATTCTGAAACCATTGAGGTCAATTATTATATCCATTCGTTTTATTCAGGTCCATTACATTCCTAAACTGTATAATTGGGTCTTAAAAGACAAATTAGGGGTTTCCTAAATCTCCCACAATCTCTCTATGGTATCTACTGACTATTTTAATCTCAACTGTTTGGCATAAGTCATGCAGATCTCTTGGTTTGATTCTTTTCTGTTTTTAACCAAGTCTACATGGATTTTAAAAGAATTCAGTGATGGAAAACTTTTTTCTCTGTGCGACTTAGTTCGCCTCTTTAAAATCTTAGTTATCGTGTTGATAAACCTATAAACCAGTGCATTTTGGAGGTCTTAATACATGGGGAAGCTATCTAACTTTTATCTTCTATTTGTGCTACCTGCACTCTGTTAGATGTAATAAGTTCTGACGTTTTCCAATTTACTTGTGTCTAAAAGGATCGTCTAGTTTTATAAGATCATAAATTTGTTTTCATATCAATTCTTTGACAGCTTTTATCTAATGAACATGTTGAGCATCTTTAAAATGTAATTTACTGCTGCATAATAGTCTGTGACAATCATTCTATCCTGAACTACATTTTTATCGCATGGAACTGTTCTAGGATTCTTTTCGTTTCAGATTTCCTTATTTGGCTCTCTTTCTCTTCCTGTAGACCCAGAATAGATATCTAAATTGTTTCCGTTGAAAATATAATTAAATAATAAAAGTGTGTTCTTTCTAACAGCTTAAGCTTTTAGATGAGATGGTCACACACTTTAATATGGTTTCAGAGCAGGCAAATGTCTTGAGATTGAATCTTATCGCTATCGAAAAAAATCAAAAAAAAAATTCACATGCTTGGCCCATGAAAAAATCAGGCCCAAGTCAGCAAGGGGGGTAAGGTTATGAACAAAACAGGTGCAACCAAACACACGTGGTGGAAGGGGAAACACATTTTTGGTTTGAGCTGTTTCAATTAGATGTCTGTTCTTTCATTCAGCAACTCCATTTTGTTGAGGAGTATGTGCACAAGAAGACAAGTGCAATATTCCTTAGGATGACATAAAAGAAGAGAGAGAAGTAGAGAAGTATTCTTTGGACATTATCACCGATTAACTTCTTAATGGAAATACTAAATTGATTAGGGAATTTCAGCATGAAATTTCTGAAAAATAGAGAATAGCTCAAATATACTTTTCATTAAAAATTACCATGTGCACCGAGAATAGTCATTTATAAAAGTAACAAAACAATGAAAGCCTAAGGAAGAACTGACATGACTTGGACCCCATATGTCTCAATGAACAATTTCAAACATAGAGGTGACCCTATTATTGACGCGTTTTGGGAAAGAGGCATGAGTGTGCTTACCAAGCTGACACGACTCACATTCTAACAAAGATAAACTGGGGATCATCTTTTACAATTTTAAGAGACTTGGATGACCCAATTGACAAGCAACAGGAAGTTATAGTTACTTAAAGCACAAGCAGTGTGCAGACAGAAGATCTTGTAGAGGATCTTGCTCAAGAGTCGGCAGATTATCACTGTAGCCTTGGTCTTCAGGTGGTTTCAGGTTTAAGCAACGAGCTTGAGAATGTAAGAAAAGCTTCACTTATTGATGGCGAGAACTTAAAGTGCAGCTGTCATGAAGCTTAGTCACTCACTAGTGAAAACTAAAGAGTTTCTGGACACTGATATGAGAAGTTTGAAGGATGAAAGTAAGTTCTGTGATACACTCACAAATTTTATCCAACATACAGAACAGGAGATTACTTGAATACTAGAAGAATAGAAAAATATGATGTCTTTGGTTAAGAGCACAGGAGATTACTTCCATGGAAATTCAGAGAAGGACGAAGGCTTGCATCTCTTTTCAGTCGTTAGTGATTTCTTGATTATGTTGGACAAGGCATGTACTGTGGTGAGAAACTCAACAAAAATACCAGTTAAGACTCCTAGATAACATCTCCTTTCCAAGAATCTTGTCCCGAGTCTTTGCCAGACATATGCAAACAACTATTTCCTGCAATCCAGGAGAGACAGATGCACGATTCTAGTTCAGAAGATGAGAGCCCAAGCCCATAGCTGTCTGTTTAGGTATGTCTATCAAGTATAAATCAGTTTCCGTGAAACTAGGCAAAGAGAGCTGATGAGTTATAACTTTGCTGTTTTGATGTGTAGGTATCGGAGTTCTTTGGAGCTAATATGGCTTGAATAATAGTCTACAGAAGTATGTATTTAACGACTGTATGGGCCTAAGGTGTGCTTCCTATGCCCCAGTTAGCGAACACATGCACTTCAAGACAGAGGGAATAGACATTTTGCTTCAATGCTCTCTTAGAGCCCTAGTGCTAGCGGTAGGAAGAATTGCTATGGTATAGATGCCATAGTAGTTATTGCATGGTCTACCATCCACGGAGTTAAATCATGACCTCTCAATGTTTGTAATCACCTTTGTCTGATGGTAGACCAGATTTGTGTAGTTGCAGCTTTCTATTCTTCTATCTAGTTTCAACTTCTTTTTCTGGTCAAGATGCATGATTGCTAATTCATCTGTTTCTAATCCATTTTATTTCCTAGTTTCTCTGTTGGACACTCAACTTGGTACAATCTTTTAGTGCCATATCTTCCAAAACCAAGTTCTGCACCGCCCAGGTTTGCAACCCTTACTACATCTGCCTTTATGATATTTATTATATTTCGTATGTTTCATTATCTACTTTCATGTTTTTTGGGTTGTAATTGTCTACTCATTCTTTATTTCTGTAACTATGAATTTGTTAGTATTAGGATTGGTGTATGGCATTTCTAAGGACATCAGTTATTTCTGCCGATTGATGTTGGAAAATTGCCTTCTGCCATCTATGTAAATTTGAAGAAATTTCAAAAATTGCTAGTATTTCATTGATGTCCTCCTGCTTTGTTTACTGTGTAAAGGTGAAGAATTTCAAACGTTGGCAATATATTGACTTTATTTCTGGCTCCCAGGCTTTGTTCAAGTGACAGATCATTATGTTCGAGTTTCAAAGCATTGGTCCTAGACACTTAGTAAATGCATTGGCAATTGATTATTTTGCAAATAATATATTTTTTGAACCTCTTGTTCACACAGATTTGGACAGGGATCCAAATGAGACAAGATAATTCATTTCAGTTTATCTACTTTTCTTATTGCTTATTTGGAATTTATTCATCAAAATGGCAAGCAGGGAATTTGATGTAAAACTATCTTCTATCATGTGTTCCAGATATTTGATGCTAGAATAATATTTATAACCAATATATTTATCAACATTCTTTGAGGTCTCATGTTTGTAGGTTGAGGTGGAAAAATAAGAAACATATACCGCATAAACAAAATTTCTGAAATAATAATTAGAACATCTTTTTGTCATCTTCAATTGAAAAAGTTTATATGTTTACGCACTTCATACATTGCTACTATGCAATGTATAATTTACGCTACTTTTAATACATAAATAATTCTTTTCTAACCAGCATCCAATTTCTAAGCCTTTGCCTGTTAATCCTCCAGATAAACCACAAAATGGTCCTAATTCTCAAGGAACTAATCAAGAGCATCAAAATTATTTAAGTGCTGCTGTAACTCGATGTTCCGTTGCAGGAATTGCCTTTTTAGCTCTGTTGATATTCTGTGTTAAGAATAAAAGGGAAGAAATAGCTCCAAACGATGGGCAAAGGGATGGGAAACCGCCTCTGAATCTGAATGCAGGTGTCTATTTGCTGCTATTTATCATGATGGTTAATTAATCTCATCGTATCATTCTTTTACATTACATTTCAGTAATTCGTATGATTTGTATTGTCAGGTTATTCTCTAAATGTCAAGTGTGCATCTGCTGTAAATGATGCTGATCCTCATTAGTTTTCCGAAGCAGATGCGGAACTGTCAAAAACCTGAGATGAATGCAAATGTTCATGCACCATTACCGCTTCCTCCAGGAAAATTTGCACCTCCACCTCCACCACCTCCTCCTCCTAAACCATCAGCTCCGAGCCCACCTCCACCTCCAAAAGTTCGCCCTCCTAATCCACCAAAACCTGGTAATTTTCCAAAGCCTTTACCTCTTGGAGCACATCAGAGAGGACGTTCTTCTGAGACCAGGGGAAGTGGCTCATTGGGTGAATCTGATGCTTCCTAAAACAAAATTAAAACCATTCTTTTGGGACAAGGTTCTTGCTAACCCTGACCACTCTATGGTTTGGCTTGAAATAAAAGCAGGCTCGTTCCAGTAGGCTTCACACTGATCTTGCTATTCACTTTGCTCCTGTGAGAGTTTAACTGTTTCTGTTTTTGCCATTCTGATTGCTGAATTTTAATACAGGTTTAATGAGGAGATGATGGATTCCTTGTTTGGATATATACCAGGAGACCAAGGGAAAGATGATCGAAGAAAAGTTTCCTCATCCTTTGATCAAACCTCACAGTACATTCAGATTATTGTTCCTAAGAGATCACAAAATCTAGCTATTCTCCTCGAAGCCTTAAATGTGACAACAGAAGAAGTTTATGATGCTCTCGAGGAGGGTATATCTCTCTCTCTCCCCCCCCNCCCCCCCCCCCCCCCTCCATGTTTGTTGTATGGATCCTTTTTGAAATTCCATTTTGGTCCATTTCACTCTAGTACTAAATATTTTATCTTAAAGAACAATTTTTGGATTATCTAATACTAGAGGACTGTCCGTCTCACATTGACCCTACGTTGATATATATCTCTAACAAAACTACTAGGCTCTTGGCAAACACCTAATTAAGTAAATATAACATCAATATGATCCTGACTAGTTGGTATCACGTATAGACTATACGCATGATTTGATTCATTTTCTTCTATTCTTAGCTAAGTTTGCATTGATTTCGAGAAAATATAGGGATAACTTTCTTACATGTGGTTTTAGGTTTACCTTGTTCTCTTCTGACGCTTAAATTTACATATTGTTTCACCTGCAAACGTACATTTGGGTGTCTATGTATGACATACTAAACATTCTCAGTCGACCTTTTCTAATTTTATCCTCTGCACGTGCTACTTGCCCTCTCTGTCAGATGTGTTCATTTTGTAAAGCGCATTTCTACAACACTCAGATTGTGGATATATTGGACCTTAGCAACCCAACTTTCGCTTCCCTATAACATTGTTAGATATCCTTCGATTTCATAATTTTCCAGTAACACCCATCTGTTTCGACCTTTTATATTTTAAAGTAAATGTGATACATTTTCACTTATCATGTCATTCTCCTGGAAAGGTGACATGGATTTGAATTAAATCAGCATCTTAACATCCGCACATGCTGTATTTACTCGTGTTTAAGGGAAAGAAAAAGTCCCATCTAAAATTTTCATTGTGTGTGTTGCAACATGCCAACGATCACCTAGATACCAATCACAAAAACTTCAAGGGATGAGAAGACCAGTAAGATGAAAATGTTTTCTTTGAATGATACAACAACAACAACAACAACAACAACCCAGTGAAATCCCACTAGGTGGGGTCTGGGGAGGGTAAATAGTACGCAGACCTTGCCACTACCTCATGGAGGTAGAGAGGCTGTTTCCAAGAGACCCTCAGCTCAATAGCCTTCTTTGAATGATAGCATATGCTTATTTAGTTACAACTGGATACGTTGAAAATAATGTAGTTGAGATTGCAAAATTAAATGTGGCAAAGCTTATAGAGCATGAAGTTAATTAGAAAACTATGGTATTACTTCAATCATGTACATTTGGTATGGTACTTATTTGATACACTGCTTTTTAAAAGATGTTCTAAACAATCCCAAGGAAAATATTGAAGTTTCACGATGACAAAATTCCCTTATTTTCATGTACCTTGCCACACACAATCGATCTTATCTGCTATTTAATATTAAATCATGAAAAGTTTGACGTCAATTGGTACTTCAACTTAGATCTTGCAAATTTCATGCTGTTTCAATTATGTATTATTTTCATCAGGAAGATTTCTGAAGCTTAACACTAATACTTAATTCTCTTATCAGGTAATGAGCTGCCTCCTGAACTCATACTAACTCTCTTGAAGATGGCACTAACAACAGATGAAGAACTAAAACTCAGATTATTTTCTGGAGACATTTATCAGCTTGGTCCTGCTGAACGTTTTCTTAAGTCCATGGTTGTAGTTCCATTTGCATTCAGACGGATGGAAGCATTGCTGCTCATGTGTTCTCTACAGGAAGAAGTTTCATCCATTAAAGAGTCCTTCACAACCTTAGAGGTAAAGTGTAAAATATTGAGTTTCTTATAACTTGATGGTTGCAGTTTAGGGTGAATTTTTTTTGTTATTCTTCTTTGGCCTCAGTTTTTATCTGTTGATTCTCTGCTTGGTGGTTTGCCAACTATACATTGCGACTTGCAGGTCGCATCTAAGGAACTGAGAAGCAGCAGACTCTTCCTGAAACCTCTTGAAGCAGTTCTATAAACTGGCAACCGTATGAATCCTGGCACCTTCCATAGTGGTGTGCAGGCATACCGCTAGCGCTAGGGCTCTAAGAGAGCATTGAAGAAATTTGTCTATTCCCTCTATCTCGAAGAGCATGTATTCTCTAACTGCGGCGTAGGAGGCACACCTTATGCCTCATATAGTCGTTAAATACATACTTCTGTAGACTATTATCCAAGCCATATTAGCTCCAAAGTACTCCGATACCTACACATTAAAACAGCAAAGTTATAACTCATCAGCCATCTTTGCCTAGTTTCACGGAAACTGATTTATATTTGATAGACATACCTAAACAGACAGCTATGGGCTTGATCTCTCGTCAGCTGAACTAGAATCGTGCATCTGTCGCTCTTGGATTGCAGGAAATAGTTGTTTACGTATGTCTGGCAAAGTCTCGGGACAAGATTCTTTGGAAGGAGATGTTAATGCCCCTTTTGTAGGAGTCTGAACTGGTAATTTTGTTGAGTTTCTCACCACTGTACATGCCTTGTCCAACAAAATCAAGAAATCACTAATTAATGACTGAAAAAAGACGTATGAATTTACATGGAAGTAATCTCCTGTGCTCTTAACCAAAAGCATTATTTTTTTCTCTTCTTGTAGTATGCAAGTAATCTCATGTTGGATAAAATTTGTGAGTGTATCACGGAACTTACTTTCATCCTCCAAACTTCTCATATCAGTGTCCAGAAACTCTTTAGTTTTCACTAGTGACTAACTAAGCTTCATGACAGCTGCATTTAAGTTCTCGCCATCAATAAGTGAAGCTTTTCTTACATTCTCAAGCTCGTTGCTTAAACCTGAAACCACCGAAAGACCAAGGTTACGGTGATAATCTGCCAACTCCTGAGCAAGATCCTCTACAAGAACTTCTGTCTGAACACCCGTAGTGCTTTGGATCTCTTGAAATCTACGTGCGGCTCTTAATCCTTCAGATCGAATAATTTCATGAACTACAAAGTTAAAGAGTTTGGTCTTTCCATCAGTTCCTTTCACATCTGAGTGCCATAGTATCTATTGCACGGTGTACTACAACTACCTCTCAATGTTTGTATGTCTATAAGAATCTAAATATCGAGATGTTAATGGTACTGAAATCTCCTTCATATTTGATAATTTATTTTTAGTATATGAAGGAAGTTAGACCAGATTTGTATAGTTGCATTCTTCTAGTTTCAGCTTCTTTTTCTGGTCAAGATGCATGATTGCTAATTCATCTGTTTATTGGACACTCAACTTTGTACAAATTTTTAGTGTCATATCTTCCAAAATTAAGTTGTGTACTGTCTGATTTGCAACCCCTACTACTTATATATTACGTATGTTTCATTATATACTAAGCTTTCATATTCTTTTGGTTGTGATTGTCTACTCCTCATTTGAATTTTCCATAAACATGATTTTGTGAGTACTAGGATTGAGCGTATAGCATTTCTAAGGACATTCCTTACGTATAAGCGTTAAATCATTTTTCTGCTGATTGGTGTTGGGAAAAGAATACACCTCCACCAGGGGAGGATCTACATGGAGGTTAGGGGGGTCACCCGACCCCCCTCGTCGAAAAATTACACGGTATATATAAGGTCAAATTCTATTTTTATGTGCATATATATTAAAATGAACCCCCTCAACACATGTAAAGAGGCTAGCTCAGTGGTAAAGGGGGTTCAAGAATTTGCTTGGACGTCATGGGTTCGATTCTGCGCAACAACACTTTCCTAAAATTTTTCTTGTTTTCTTCATTTGGAAAATCAAATAGCAAGGCTGAGATGGGCTCAACATTTTTGGGCTGGAGCTTTATTGTTTTTTTTTTTTTTTCATTTTTTAATGTTATTTCTCCTTTTCAATATTCATTTTTTCGAATTTCTAAGGCACATTATTTTCATTTTTGTATTTTATTATTTTTGTCTTCATTACTCATTTTATTTTTACGTAACTCTCTTTTTATATACTAATTTAAAGGAACTTTTTAAAAAACTGTCAATTATTCTTAAACTTGAAATTGAGATAGAGAAAAAAAACTTTAAAGATAAGTTAAACTTAATCGAACGAATAAATTTGAAAGACATGATTATTCATCATATTTCTTTCTCATTTTTTCAGTTCTATTCTAGAAAGACGTAAACTACATTGATATGATTTATTCATTTTTTTTACCGATGGAAAACCTTAGAAATTGAATAAATGAACAAAAAATTGGCGATGCCATTTATTTATCCTTTTAATATGCATTATAATATTAGTAACTCAATCCCCACACATATTAAAGGGTGTTAAACAATTTTTAAAGTAACATATGATTGAATGAACACTAATTTAATTTATTTTAAAAATTCAAAATAAAGTAAAATAATAAAAAATTAAAGAAAAAAATCATTTTAAAAAAAAAAGAATCAATGAAGCATAGTAAAAGTAGGAAGAAACGCTAAATGCGGCATGACAAGGCAAGTTATATTTAATGGATTAAGGATAATTTTTTTCTTTCGCGATCCGTTTTGCTCCATTTTCTTATTTACTTCTTATAAGTTGAACCCCTCCACGAAAATCCTGGCTCCGCCACTGACCTCCACGAGATAATAATAAAGTTTGCATACACTCTACCCTCCTTAGACCGTACTTAGTGGGATTTCATGTGATATATTATTTTTGTTGAAGTTGTGTTGGAAAATTGCCTTCTGCCACAAGGTCTATGTAAATTTGAAGAAACTTCAAAGTTTGCTAGTATTTCATTGATGTCCTTCTGCTTTGTTTACTATGTAAAGGTGAGGAATTTCAAGCTTTGGCAATATATTGACTTTATATCTGGCTCTTTTGGCTTTGTTCAACTGACAAAGGTAGAGGGAGCCACAAGCTCGGTATTTAAGTGGAGAATAATTAAAAAATAGATTTATTATTTTTGAGTTTCAAAGCATTGGTCCCAGATAATTAGTAAATGCATTGGCAATTGATTTGCAATATTTCACACATAATATATATATATATTGGTATCATCAAGGTTTCTTGTTCAGAATTACTCATTACTCAATGATTCAATAAGAGTATGTGTATATTGTTGTGGTATCATTAAGATTTCTTGTTCATAAATTACTCTTTATAGTATCATTGACTAATGAATAATTTCTGAACAAAAAAACCTTAATGATACCAATATAGTGTGTGTATATATATATATATATATATATATATATATATATATATATATATATATATTGATTTAGTATCAATTAAGCAAAATGATCAACCTTAATAATACCAATATAGTATATGATACGAATTTAGTATCAGTTAAGCGAAATTAGTTGAGGGGTATATAATGTAATTATTTAGTGGGGTATGAATGTAAAAGGGTATATGTTTGTAATTATTTTATTTTTATGGGGTATTTGCTTAGCTTCCCCAATATATTAACATACAAAGTTCAATTTTATTTTCAATTATTATATCAAAATAATACAATAAGTAAAAAATAATGTTAGCAAATATTACTTAAACAACATATAAAAGGTCAAAACATGTATCTTGTTGGAATAAAAATAAGGGAAAAGGGCCTGATATACCCCTCAACTTTGTCATTTGGAGCTGATATGCCCCTCGTTATGAAAGTGGCTCATATATACCCTTACCGTTATACAAACGGCTCACATATACCCCTACAGTTACAAAATGAGCTCACATATACCCTTTATTTAACGGAAGTGAAAAAGTTAGTTTTAAATTTATATTTTTGACTTTTAATTTTCTTAAAAATTATTTAGGGGTATATATGATTCTTCTAGCAAAGTTCAAGGTATATTTTAATCTTTTTTATTCATAAATTATTTTTTGACTTCTTTTATTATAATTATTTGAGTTTCTTATTCTTATTTTACTTTTTTCTTTCATTCCTTAGTGTAAAGAAAAAAATTTAAAACTATTTTTTTGTGGCCATACTATAATTTAAAATTTTATTTTTTTGGTCTATATTGTAATTTAATTTTTGTATTTGAAGAAAACAATTTGGTCATCTATAATAATAAATCTAAATTAGTCATTGAAACCAAAAATAAAAGTTAAAAAAATATATTTGTTTGAGGAGGATTAAATATACTCATATGGGATTATATTTTTTTAAAAAAATAATAAAAAATTAGCCTGAAATTAATTTTTTTCATTTCCGTTAGAGGAAAAGGGTATATGTGAGCCATTTGTATATAAGTAGGGGTATATATGAGCCACTTTCATAACGAGGGGTATATCAGCTCTAAATGACAAAGTTGAGGGGTATATCAGACCCTTTTCCCTAAAAATAATAATTTTACTTTCAAAATTCAAACACTACAATATTTTGAAAATAATGTTAGCAAATATTATGTGAACATATAAACATCTTGTGTATGTTATTTGCATATGTATTTTTTTTAGTAGTGACTAATTTTTAAAATTTGGCAATAATTGATCTATTAAATGTAAATGTCAATGCTATTATTAAAATTAAAAGAGCATGGAATCCACTCTACAGACTCTATTTGGCCCACTTAGCCCGTTAATTACACTAATCAAAGTAGGGGCTAAGCCGGACATCCTTTCCACGGGCCACATCCCCACCCCTTAACATTAGCTAGGGTTAGTTCGAGTCCTGTGTGACCATATTTAATGAGTCGGATTTTTCCAGCCTAATCGGATGATATTCTTACTTCAATGTTTGAACTATAAGGGATCGTTTTATTTGAATATGAGTTATGATGTATAAGTTATGATGAGATAAGTTATGCTGGAATTAGTTATGATGGATAAGTTGTCCTGAGATTATTTCTTATTGAGTGTTTGGTTTGTTGTATTCAAAATAATATATATTGATAAATTTTAAGAACAAGTTGTTTGTTTACAAAATTACCCTTCACTTTATTTAAACTTTTTAAATTTTTCTTTGCGAGCTTTAGTTATTCATTTTTTAAAATAAATTTTTTTATTTTATTTAACTTAAATATTTTTGTTTATGTATCCCCATGATAAGTACCATGTGTATTTAAAAATATAACTTTTTTCTTATTTAGCTTAAAAATAGAACTTCCCTCTTAAGTTTGTTAAAGAGAAGAAAATTTATGAGAAATCAAAATAAAATAAACATAAGAATTAGTCAAATAAATTCATAAATAAAAATTATATTT
Organism: Solanum stenotomum; assembly: GCF_019186545.1. NCBI lineage: Eukaryota > Viridiplantae > Streptophyta > Magnoliopsida > Solanales > Solanaceae > Solanum > Solanum stenotomum. Next base: position 7,091,989 of record NC_064290.1, on the reverse strand, counting down.
ATATAGTGTAATTTTTTAATAGAAAAATATGTATAATTATCATAAAAATAAAGAGTAGTAAATATTATTATACATGGTATTAGAAATAATGTATAAATATACATAAATGTGAAAAATAATGTATAAAAAGGATTTAAAGGGATATATTTGTCATTTACCTATTTTATTCCGGGATAAGTTATCCCAGGATTACTATACCACCCAATGTGAGGGATAACTTATCCTGGTACTAATTCATAATCCTGATATAAGTTATCCCAAGCTTTGCAACCAAACAACGAAATAAAGGGTACTTAAAATTTATCATGGGATTAACTCTCCTTATCCATCACATTAAACGACCCTTAAGTATTAATAATCTCATTCAGTTGATACATAAATGACCAAAAAAAATATGAAATAGACATTCATATTCAAAATAAACGTAATCTAAGAATATGGTAAGTAATTTTATAAAAAAATTTATTTCTTGACACGTTTTCTTTTGCAATCTTGAACTTCTTCCTCCCTTTCTCTTTCTGGGTCTCTTGCGGCCTCTTTATTGCTCGTTTCGATGGGGCAACAACTTTTACAGGAACATTCGGCTTGATTGTGCAGTGTGATGCAGAAGGAGAAGACATGGAATGACCTGATTCCGCTTCCAATTTGCATCCTGATCCATTATCGCTTCTAGACTAAAAAGAAGATTTTGGGGTTTCTGTTGGGTTTGAACTGGTTTTTGAGTAATGAGTCTCTTTTCAACTGGAGGGACTGGTTCTTCACCGCTTTAAATATTTGATTTTAAAAAAAAACTCACATAGATCTAATTAAAAACGATAAATCACATTTTGAAAGAAGATTTCTTCCTATTAAAAAGCACAAATAAAGCGTGATTGCTCCATCATCTCCCGACCATCCCGATTCCACATGTGAGTAGTGGTGTTGGTGTGAGTTGTGACTCATACTCCCTCCGTCCACAATTAATTATCATGGTTTCCTTTTTTAGAGTCAAACAATAAGAACTTTGACCAACATTTTATGATGTATATTTTCATTATATTGATATGCAAAAAATTGCAACTTATAGTACTTTTCGTATAATTTTTGAATATCTAATTTTTTTATAAAAAATATCAAATTAACGTAATCTAATTTAACTTTAAAAATTAATCAAATTGACTTTTGAAAAGCGCAATATGACAAATAAAAATGGACAGAGGGAGTAAAACTCACGTGGAATAGATGTCTAAATGGGGAAAGTAATTATCCAATCGCAGAAGGCGCGGCAATTGATTAAGACATTGCTTTTTTTTATACATCAAAAAGCCCTACACAAAGCTTTCATCTTTTTGTCTTTGCTTCAACACTCACCATAAACACAGCTGACAGCCGAATAGCTCTCTCTTCTTGCTTGCAGAAACAATGGCCCCCAAAACCAAATCCCGCTTAGTAGACCAGCCTCCTTCTGCATCGTCCTCTGAAGAACAAGAACTGGTAGAGGAATCCCAGGAAGAAGAAGAACAACAATCGGGGAAGGAAGAAGGAGAAGAAAATGAAGAACCCAAGACAGCTCATCCAGTTGTAAAGAGATCCCTCACTCAGAAACTCCAATTTTCTTCTGAGTCCGGCAGCGAGAATGGGTCAGGATCCGAATCGGAAGCCGAATCGGGCCATTCCCTGCCTTCCCCTTCTGCATCGGACTTCACTGTCAAGCCCAGTGTTCCTGCTAAAGCTGCTCCCCCATCGAAATCAGCAGCAAAGAGGCCGCAAGAGGCCCAGAAAGAAAAAGGGAGGAAGAAGCCCAAGATTGTAGAAGAAGAGGAGAAAAAATCAGCTGCTACTCCTCGCTTTCTTTGGAGCGATGACGACCAGCTTGCTCTGCTCAAAGGGATTGCTGAATACAAGGCGGTAGAAGGAATGGAACCTAAAGCCGATATGCCTGCGTTTCATGAATTCATCAGAGGGAAGTTGCAGGTTGAAGTTTCAAAGAGTCAACTCAGTGAAAAGCTAAAGAGGTTAAAGAAGAAATTTTTGACTAATGTGAAAGGTGGCGAGGAGCCAGTTTTCATGAAGGGTCAAGATTTTTTAGTTTTTCAGCATTCAAAGAGGATTTGGGGTGCCCCTGGAACTAGTAATGGAGTTAAGGAGATTGTTACCAATAGCACTAATGGCAAAGCTAAAAAGGCTGTTGAGGTTAAGATGAGTTCTGAACCTAAGAAAAGTGCTAAAGTTAGCAAACCCAAGGATGATGAGAATCATAAGGAAGCTGTAAAAGAGGTGGTTAAGGAGGATATAGTTAAGGGTGATCAACAGGATTTCCAGTCCGAATATCCACGATTGGCTGCGTCATTTGAAAGTATGGCTGGCATGTCTACAATGTATCCAAATGGTACTAGTTTTTTGAAGGAGAAGATGAGTTTGATTGCTACTGACAAGGCTAAAGTGTTGGAGGAGAAGTGGAAGAAATTGGAGGATGACGAAGCTGCCTTGATGGTGAGGCGCTTAGATTTGATTGCGGAGCATTACAGATTGGTGGTTGATGCAATGAGAGGTAACTAGATGCTGGTGGATCATGTTTCTATTGGATGCTACAAGTTTTGATACTGTTTCGGTTGAGTCTTAGATTTTGTTTCATATATTCTAGTTTCTCAAGACAATTCCTTCTTGCGTTGATGTACTTATGTTTAGTCCGCGAGGTAGATTTGGTTTTTCTGGGTGATTAATACATTTTATTGCTTATTTAGTGTTACTAGTGAACTGGTTTGGATGATATCCCTGTGTTGCGTCTTATATATGTTAGTGTGGTATGGAGTGATTGGCTCTTTAAAGGGGTTGTAATGAAATGCCTACTCATTCCTATCATATAATGCCATGTATGGTGGAAGCAAGCCTAGGAAAAGCTGAAGTGGAATGTCTGGAGACGTTCTGGTTCATCCTTTGTAATATGTATTTCCTATTCTAGAAGGAAATATACTTAAATGATATCTTTCTCAATTTTCGCAGCTTGTGTTGATTCACTTTGTTCTCAATTGTTGTTCATGCCAGCTTATCATACCAGTTAATTGATTTGGGGAGGGGGTGGTGGGTTAGTTACAATTTCCTCTATATATTTCCTTTGGTATAGTGTGCAATGTTGTTTCCTGACTAGACAGTTCTCCAATCCTAGAGGTTTTAAGTCCTATAAATCTAAAGAACTTAAATTATGATAGAAAATTTTCTTACAGGCACTGCTTCTTAAGTGTTTCATTTAACTGCTGATTCTCTATCCTTTCCTAGTGAAGATATTCTGCAGCGCATGAATAGGCACACACATACAGCTTTTATTTGTGTGAGCATGTCTACACACTTGCATTTATTATCATTCAATCAACAAACCATTGAGGTCAGTTATTATATGAATTCTCAATATCCTTTCGTTTTGTTCAGGTCCATTGCATTCCTAAACTGAATAATTAGGTCTTAAAAGACAACTTGAAGGTTTCTTAAATCTCTCACACATCTCTCTATGGTATCTACTGACATAGTTTAATCTCAACTGTTTGGCAGAATTCATGCAGATCTCTTGGTTTGGTTGTGTTCTGTTTTTAACCAAATCTACATGGATTTCAAAAGACTTCTGGGATTGAAAACATTTTTCTCCATGCGACTTAATTCACCTCTTAAAAATCTTAGTTATTGTGTTGTCAAACCTATAAACCAGTGCATTTTGGAGGTCTTAACACATGGGGAAGCCATCTAACTTTATCTTCTATATGTGCTACATGCACTCTGTTAGATGTAATAAGTCCTGACAGTAGTTGTGTTTGAAAGAGTCGTCCAGTTTTATAAGATCATAAATTTGTTTTAATATCAGTTCGTTTACAACTTTTATCTTATGAACATGTTGAGCATCTTAGAAATGCAATTTACTGCTGTATAATAGTTTGTGACACAATCATTCTATCCTGGACTATGTTTTATTGCATGGGATTGTTCTAGGATTCTTTCGTTTCAGCCCTCCTTATATTGGCTCTTTCTTTGTCATACCTTTTTCCTGGTAGACTAAGAATAGATATCTAAATTGTTTCTGTTGAGAATATAATTAAATAATAAAAGTGTGCTTTCTTTTACAATTGAAGCTTTTAGATGAGATGGTTACACACTTCAATATGCTCTGCAGAGGTCTTGAGATCGAATCTTACTGCTACCCAAAAAATCTAAAAGAATTTTCACGTGCTTGGCCCATGAAAAAATCAGCCCCGCTTGCCCGGACGTGAGGGGGCATGTTGAGTATAATTAAATAATAAAAGTGTGTTTATACGTGAGGGGTGTGTGCTGAGAATATAATTAAATAATAAAAGGGGGGCATGTTAAGAATATAATCAAATAATAAAAAGTGTGTTTATACGTGAGGGGATGTGTTGAGAATATAATTAAATAATAAAAATGTGTTCTCTCTAAGCAAAAGACATTGTTGGAGCAGGTAATGAGTCACCAAGATTGCTTTGTGCACCTATATATCAGGGTTACAAAATACCAACTAGATTAACAAATTCAGAAAAAGGTTGAGAATACGGAGAAGTCTTGAAACAAGTAATATCAGTAGAGATCAAGTACTTATTGGTAGAGGGATCAAACATTTATAACCTTTTTGTAGACAAGAATACCCGAGAAAGACATTTAAAGGCCTTGTGCTGAAGTTTATCTTTTTCGGGGTAAGGTTATGAACAAAACAGGTGCAACCAAACACACGTGGAGGAAGGGGACACAAATTTTGGTCCGATTAGAGGTTTGAGTGAGGACTCTAGTACTGCTAAACATATGAAGGCATGTGATTGATTAAATAACAAGCAGTAATAACGGCATCACCCCAAAAACGTAAAAGGACATGGTTGTAAATAAGCATTGTTTGGTCCGTTTCAATTTGATGTTTGTTCTTCCGCTTAGCAACTCCATTTTGTCAAGGAGTTTGTGCACAAGAAGACAAGTGCAATATGTCCTCGGACATAAAGAAGAGAGAGAAGTATCCATTCTAAAAAAAAAGAAGTAGAGAAGTATTCTCGGGCATAACTTCTTAATGGAAATACCAAATTGATTGCGAATTTCAGCATGGAATTTCGGAAAGATAGAGTATAGCTCAAATCTACTTTTCATTAAAATTAACCATGTTCACTGAGAATAGTCATCGATAAAAGTAACAAAATAATGAAAGCCTAAGGAAGAATTGACACGATTTGGACCCCATATATTTGAATGAACTATTTCAAACATTGAGGTGGCTCTGTTATTGACGTGTTTTGGGAAAGAGGCACGAGTGTGCTTACCAAGCTAACACGACTCACATACTAACAAAGATAAATTAGATAAACTGGGACCATCTTTTGCAATTTCATGTGACTTGGATGACCAATTTAACTATGAAGCAATTCAGAAGAAACAATGAAAGTAAAAGCAACATGTGGTGTTGGGATTGAGAGCAGTTATAATTCCTGTGATTTATGTCCTTTTCCAATCACCTGTCCCATACTCCGATCTTGCACAAGAACAAAATCATCAAAGAAGGTTACAACACATTTCAGTTTTTTTGTTAATTTACTAATTGAAATAAGGTTATATGGACATTCAGGTGCAAAAAAGTCTGGCTTTAAAGGTATGGAATGATTTTGAGAATATAATTAAATATTAAATGTGTGTTCTCTCTAACAACTTAAGTTTTTAGATGAGATGATAACACACTTCAATAGTTTCATTATGCCCCATAGCTCCATCTTATGGAACAATTTTAGCTTTGAAAGGTGTTTCTTGGAGGACATCTCAATCATATATGACTAAAGTTTATCTATTTCTGAATAACTTTAGGTATGTGGCGCCTAAATTATATATGACTAAAGTTTAGCTTTACTCAAGTTAAATAAAAATGTTCAGTTTATTCATATGATTAATATTCAGACAAAAATGAATGTACTTCAATTATATGTAGCTTAAAATTTGAAGTTTGCATTCTAAAAATTATTTTAAATGAACAAATTTATAATTTTTTACAATGTTATGAATATAACTTAAATGATAATTCTAAAATCGGGCATCATAGCAAATGGAGATGGATGCAATGTGCATCCATAAAATGTGTTTAGATATGAGTTGCCTAATGTATATGTTAACTATGGTTGTTATTGACATGTCTATGTATTTGTTTGCTGATACCTGATTACTGTCTTCTGATGAGTATTAGCATTTTCGTTGAAATTGAAGTAGCATTGTTTTTGCTGAGAATACAATTAAATAATTTAAGTGTGCTTCAAAAAGCTTATGTTTTTAGATGATATGGTTATGATACGGTTTCACACTTCAACAACTTTCATAAGAGGTAAACTTTTGGGTTGTTCAAATGAATTTGTGTTTTTAATTAAGAGCAGGATTTAACCAATCTGGTCTTTGACCACAACCAAGTAATATGGGTTTAGGGGTATAAGCCAAAGATCCTGAGGTTTTTCATTTCCAAAAGTTCATATACTAAGCTATTAGTTGTAAAAATGGCTGAAATTTGAAGGTTAATAGGAAACGAGAATTGAATCTGTATCTATAACAAAGACAATGTGGAAGTATCTCTAATAATCCTCCTTGGAACTTAAATACAGTGTTTTCCTGAAATCGGTAACCTTTTCATCCTATTCCTTGAAACATATTTGCATTGCATCAAAGGTTTTTTCCTCGCACGAGCATTTTGAAGATCATTGTGCAAGAAAACTGGAGTCACCTTTCTGTTTCCCCAAACCAGCCTAGCGTGTAAATCTGTATTCCCAAGCTGTTACTTTTATGCAGCAAAATTTCTTGCTTTGTATCTTTTTCCAACTAGAATAAGGAAAAAAAACATTCTGACACACTTTTGTAGTCCAGTTCTCAGTATCTGGATTCGGACAGTTCAATTACATGGGCTAACAAGTTTCAATGTTGCCAGTTTAGTTGTTGAATTTTTGATTCATTGTGCCTATAATATGGCCATCAAATTTGAATTTTCAAAAATGCAAGAAGGAGAAGCATATGTTGCATCATAGTGAAATTCACAAATACAACGTTATGTTGGTATTTAGAACTCACATCTCTAACTTAATTCTTGCCTTGTCAGAATATTATAACTTGATGAGATCTTCTGTATGCAGGCTGAGCTAGTATTGATTCATTGAAGGGAATAGTTAGAAGAGGGTACTGAAGCTGCAAAATTTCTGGAATATTATATTCAACAGACAGCAACAGGAAGTTATAATTACTTAAAACAGGATATTGCGTTGTTGAGAAAATGAAACAAAAGACTATTGAAGATTTGCCTCCCCGAGAGAAGCAGATTTTGTTGCAGTACTTAAAAAGAAAAAAATGTGCCAATCCATGTTTCTGAAAGTGATGATGCAATCCAGTACTTGGTTTAGCAAGTATGAAGAACTTTTTTCACAATTGTCACGCGTTCCCAGGAGGTACCTAAGAAAAAGAAAAAACCATTTTGCCAAAAAAAATGTGCTCCAGTTCCATCCCTCGCTTCATCTCCAATCCCTGCAACTGTTCTGTCTCCCGCTCCCTCTCCAGGTCCTGCAGCAGTTCCAACCCTCACTCCATCTCCGGGTCCTGCAACTGTATCACCAGTTTATGCTCCAGTTCCTTCTATTGTAAGTACACACTAGCTCTCCTCCAGCTGTGCAGCCTCCTTCTCAAGTTCTAAAACCTCCTGCAAAGCCTCCAAAAGTTAGAACTCACACCAGTTCTTCTAAACTTTTGCCTGTTAATCCTCCAGATAAACCACTAAATGGTCCTAGTTCTCCGGGAAATAATCAAGAGCATCGAAATTATTTATTTGCTGCAGTGGTTGGATGTTCCGTTGCGGGAATACCTTTCTAGCTCTGTTGATATTCTGTGTTAAGAATAAAAGGAAAGAAATTACTCCAAATGATGGGCAAAGGGATGGGAAACCGCCTCTGAATTCGAATGCAGGTGTCTATTTGCTGCTATTTATCATGATGGTTAATTAATCTCATCATATCATTCTTTTTCATTTCATTTCAGTAATTTGTATGATTTGTATTGTCAGGTTCTTCTCTAAATGTCAAGAGTGCATCTTCTGTAAATGATGCTGATCCTCATAAATCTTCCGAAGCAGACGCGGAACTGTCAAAACCTGAGATGAATGCAAATGCTCATGCACCATTACCTCATCCTCCAGGAAAGTCTGCACCTCCACCTCCTGGTCCTCAACCATCTCTTACTCCTAAACCACCTACTCCTTGCCCACCTCCACCTTCAAAAGTTTGCCCTCCTAATCCACCAAAACCTGGTAATTTTCCAAAGTCTTTACCTCTTCAAGCACATCAGAGAGGATGTTCTTCTGAGACCAGGGGAAGTGACTCATTGGATCTGATGCTCCTAAAACAAAATTAACACCATTTTTTTGGGACCAGGTTCTTGCTAACCCTGACCACTCTATTGTTTGGCATGAAATAAAAGCCGGCTCATTCCAGTAAGCTTCGCACTGATCTTGCTATTCACTTGCTCCTGTGAAAGTTTAACTGTTTCTGTTTTTACCATTCTGATTGCTGAATTTTATTACAGGTTTAATGAGGAGATGATGGATTCTTTGTTTGGATACATACCAGGAGACCAAGGGAAAGATGATTGAAGAGAAGCTACCTTATCCTTTAATCAAACCTCACAGTACATTCAGATTATTGATCCTAGGAAATCACAAAATCTAGCAATTCTCCTCAAAGCATTAAATGTGGCAACAGAAGAAGTTTATGATGCTCTCAAGTAGGGGTGGCAAATGGGTGGATTGGATCGGATTTGGATGGATTGACTTAAAATGGATTGATCACAATCCACCCATATAAAATATGGGTAAATATGGATTTGGTCAAATATGGTTTGGCAAAATGGTTGTAACCCACTTTAATCTCTTAAAGCCAAAAAATATTAAATCAAAGCTAAATTGTCAAAGAGTAAACTCCATGACAAGGTAAGGAGGTTAAAGAAGAAATTTTTGACTAATGTGAAAGATGATGAGGAGCCAGTTTTCATGAAGGGTCAGGATTTTGTTGTTTTTGAGCATTCAAAGAGGATTTGGGGTGCCCCTGGAACTAGTAATGGAGTTAAGGAGATTGTTAGCAATAGCACTAATGGCAAAGCTAAAAATACTGTTGAGGTTAAGAATAGTTCTGAACCTAGGAAAAGTGCTAAAGTCAGCAAACCCAAGGATGTTTGAAACATAAGGAAGAAGAGAAACAGGTTACTGTAACAGAGGTGGTTAAGGTGGATATAGTTAAGGGTGATCGACATGATTTCCAGTCCGAATATCCACATTTGGCTGCTTCATTTGAAAGTATGGCTGGCATGTCTACAATGTATCCGAATGGAAAAAGTTTTTTGAAGGAGAAGATGAGTTTGATTGCTACTGACAAGGCTAAAGTGTTGGAGGAGAAGTGGAAGAAACTGGAGGATGACGAAGCTGCCGTGATGGTGAAGCGCTTAGATTTGATTGCGGAGCATTACGGATTGGTGGTTGATGCAATGAGAGGTAACTAGATGCTGATGGATCATGTTCTATTTGATGCTACAAGTTCTGAAACTGTTTTGGTGGAGTTTTAGATTTTGTTTCATATAGTCTTGTTTCTCAAGACAATTTCTTCTCACGTTGATGTAGTTATGTTTAGTCTGCGAGGTGGATTTAGTTTATCAGGTTGATTCATACATTTTATTGCTTATTCAGTTTTACTAGTGAACTGGTTTGGATGATATCCGTGTGTTGCTTCTTATATATGTTAGTGTGGTATGGAGTGATTGGCTCTATTAAGGGGTTGCAATGAAATGCCTACACATGCATATCATATAATGCCATGTATGGGTGGAAGCAAGCTTAGGAACTGCTGAAGCGGAATGTCTGGAGACATTCTGGTTCATCCTTTGTAATATGTCATTTCCTATTCCAGATGAAAATATATTTAAATGCGATCTTTCTCAGTTTTTGCAGCTTGTGTTGATTCACTTTGTTCTCAATTGTTGTTCATGCCAGCTTATCATACCAGTTGATTTGGGGAGGGGGTGGGTTAGTTACAGTTTCCTCTAGATATTTCCTTTGGTATAGTGTGCAATGTTGTTTCCTGACTAGACAGTTCTCCGATCCTAGAGCTTTCAAGTCCTGCTATAAATCTAAAAGAACTTAAATTATGATAGAAAATTTTCTTACAGGCACTGCTTCTTTGGTGTTTCCTTTAACTGCTTATTCTCAATTCTTTCCAAGTAAAGATATTCTGCAGCATATGAATGCGCACACACATACAGCTTTTATTGTGTGTGCATGTCTACACACTTGCATTTATCATCATTCAATCAACTATATTTCAATTCTGAAACCATAAAGGTCAGTTATTATATGAATTCTCAATATCCATTCGTTTTATTCAGGTCCACTACATTCCTATACTGAATAATTAGGTCTTAAAAGACAAATTAGAGGTTTCTTAAATCTCCCACACATCCCTCTATGGCATCTACTGACTAGTTGGATCTCAACTTTTGGCATAACTCATGCAGATATCTTGATTTGATTGTGTTCTGTTTAACCAAGTCTACATGGATTTCAAAAGACTTCAGGGATTGAAAACTTTTTTTCTCCGTGCGACTTTTGTTCACCTCTTAAAAATCTTACTTATCATGTTGTCAAACCTATAAACCAGTGCATTTTGGAGGTCTCAACACATGGGGAAGCCATCTAACTTTGTCTTCTATATGTGCTACCTGTGGTCCTGCAGTCTGTTAGATGTAATAAGTTTTGACATTTTCTAATTTACTTGTGTCTAAAAAGGGTTGTACAGTTTGATAAGATCATAAATCTGTTTTAACATTAATACTTTGACAACTTTTATCTTATGAACATGTTGAGCATCTTAGAAATGCAATTTACTATCGTATAATAGTTTGTTACATGATTATTCTATCCTCAACTATGTAGTTATCGCATGGAACCGTTCAACCTTCCTTATTTGGTTCTCTCTGCGTCATACCCTTTTCCTGGTAAACTCAGAATAGATATCTGAATTATTTTTGTTAAGAATATAATTAAATGATAAAAGTGTGCTCTCTTTAACAGCTCAAACTTTTATATAAGATGGTGACACACTTCAATATGATATCAGGGCAGGCATAGGTCTTGAGATCGAATCTCACCGTCACCCAAAAAATCAAAAAGAATTTTCATGTGCCTGTCCCATGAAAAGTGCAGCCCTCCTGTTCGTACGTGAGGGGGCATGTTGAGAATATAATTAGTAATAAAACTGTGTTCTCTCTAAGCAAAAGACATTGTTGGAGTGGGTAATGAGTCACCAAGATTGCTTTGTGCACCTATTTTAGAGTTAGAAATACCAATTGGATGAGCAAGTTCAGAAGGAGGTTGAGGTTGATGAGGTCACCGGGAATAGTCCTTAAGAGTTGGAGGGTGTGCTCTCTCTGAGCAGAAGACATTGTTGGAGTGGGTAATGAGTCACCAAGATTGCTTTGTGAACCTGTATCAGAGTTAGAAATACTAACTGGATTAGCAAGTTCAGAAGGAGGTTGAGGTCAATGGGAATAGTCTTTAAAAGTTGGAGGTGGAGCTAGGTTGGAAAAGTTGGAGTGTTGTTATGGCCTTCTTATTTTCTGTATTAGGAGAAAATGCGGAGAGTCTCGAAAAAACTAACATCCGCAGAGATCAAGTACTTATTGCTTTGGTAGAGAGATCAAAATATTTGTATCCTCTTTGTAGACGAGAATACACAAGAAAGACACAATTTGAAGGCCTTGTGTTGAAGTTTATCTTTTCCGGGGGTAAGGCTATGAACAAGGTGCAACCAAACATATGTAGAGGAAGGGAAAACAAACTTTGGTCCTGATAGAAGACTGAGTAATGACTCTGGTACTGCAAAACAGATGAAGGCATGCGATTGGTTAAGTAACAAGCACTAATAACAACATCAACCCAAAAACATAAAGGGACATAGTTGTGAATGAGCGATGTTCGAGCTGTTTTTGTTCTTTTGCTCAGCAACTCCATTTTGTTGAGGAGTATGTGTACGAGAAGACAAGTGCGATATGCCCTGAGATGACATAAAAGAAGAGATAGAAGTAGAAAAGTATTCTCGGACATTATCACTTATTAACTTCTTAATGGAATACCAAATTGATTGTGAATTACAACATCAAATTTCTGAAAAATAAACAATAGCTCAGATCTACTTTTTGTTAAAAATAATCACATGCACCAAGAACAATCATCAATAAAAGTAACAAAAAAATAAAAGCCTAAGGAAGAACTGACACAATTTGGACCCTATATATCTGAATGAATGATTCCAAACATAAACGTGGCTCTATTATCAATGCATTTTCGGAAAGAGGCATGAGTGTGCTTTCCAAGCTGACATGACTCACATTCTAACAAAGATAAACTCGATAAACTGGGGACCATTTTTGCAATTTCAAGAGACTTGGATGACCCAATTGACTATGGAGTAATTCAGATGAAATAGCGGAAGTAGAAGCAACATATGGTGTTTGGGAAGAGAACATGTATAATCCTTGTGATTCATGGCCTTTTCCAATCACATATCCCGTACTCCGATCCTGCACAAGAATAGAATCATCAAAGAAGGTTACAACACATTTAAGTTTTTTTGTTAATTTGCTAATGGAAATAAGATTATATGGACATTTAGGTGCAAAGAGGATTGCTTTAAAAGGTATGGAATGATTTTGAGAAGACAATTAAATAATAGAAGTGTGCTCTGTCTTACAACTTAAGCTTTTAGATGAGATGGTCACATACTTAAATGATTTTATTGTACATTTATGTATATCTTGTATATGTTTTTTTTTTTTGAGCAAAAAAAAAAAAAAAAAAAAAAAAAAAAAAAAAAAAAAAACCATATACAAGATATACATAAATGTACAATAAAATCATTTAAGTATGTTATTTTGTATATACATTTTTTTAAGCAGCGACTCAGTTTTAAAATTTGGCAACAACTGAACAACTGGTTCTATTAAATGTAAATGTTAATGCTATTATTAGAAATTAAAAGAACATGAAATCCAATCTGTAAATCCGATCTGGCCCATTTATCCCGTTAACTACACTAACAAAGGTATGGTTCTGAGCCGGACATCCTTTCCCCGTGCCCAATTTCCACCCCTTAACATTAGCTACGGTTAGCCCGAGTACTGTGTGACCACATTTTTATGAATCAGATTGTCCCAGCGTGACCGGATGATATCCTTACTTCAATGTCCGAAATATAATAATTAATAATCTCATTAATGACCAATAAAAATTATGGAATAGACATTTATATTCAAAATATACATAATCTAAGAATATGGTAAGTAATTTTATGAAAATTTTCTATTTATTGATACATCTTCTTCTGCAATCCCAAGCTTCTTCCTCCCTTTCTCTTTCTAGGTTTCTTGTGGCCTCTTTGCTGCTGGTTTCGATGGGGCAACAGTTTTGCAGAAACACAAGGAAGAAGAGAAACAGGTTGCTGTAAAAGAGGTGGCTAAGGAGGATATAGTTCAGGGTGATGAACAGGACTTCTGGTCCAAATATCCACGTTTGGCTGCATCATTTGAAAGCATGGCTGGCATGTCTACAATGTACCCGAATGGAACAAGTTACTTGAAGGAGAAGATGAGTTTGATTGCTACTGACAAGGCTAAAGAGTTGGAGGAGAAGTGGAAGAAACTGGAGGATGACGAAGCTGCCTTGATGGTGAAGCGGTTAGATTTTATTGCAGAGCATTACAAACAATGGCGAATTTATGTGTAAAAATTGGGTCAGCTGAACCCGTGGTCCTCCGACTAAAATCGATATATTACTTGTATAATTATTAAAGAACATATTAAATAAACACTTGTTGAACCCATTCTTAAAGTTGTTGGATGGTTTACTGGTTTGACAGCCAGATTTTAACACCAAGGTCCTGAGTTCAATCCCAGCCAGCCACAATTCACTTCACTTTTTTTTAGTAACTAATAACACTCGTTTTGTTAAAAAAAAAACGAAATTCTAAAGCAATAGCGCACCCGTTTTCTTGAAATCCTGGATTCGCCTCTGATTACAAATTGGTGGTTGATGCAATGAGAGGTAGCTAGATGCTGATGGATCATGTTCTATTCGATGCTACAAGTTCTGATACTGTTTCGGTGGAGTTTTAGATTCGTTTCATATAGTCTTGTTTCTCAAGACAATTTCTTCTCGTGTTGATGCGCTTATGTTTAGTCCGCGAGGTAGATTTAGTTTATCAGGTTTATTCCTACATTTTATTGCTTATTTAGTTTTACTAGTGAACTGGTTTGGATGATATCCGCTGTGTTGCTTCTTATATATGTTAGTGTGGTATGGAGTAATTGGCTCTATTGTTGGATTGCAATGAAATGCGTATACATTCCTATCATATAATGTATGGTCGAAACAAGCTTAGGAACAGCTGAAGTGGAATGTCTGGAGACATTCTGGTTCATCCTTTGTAATATGTCATTTCCTATTCCAGATGGAAATATATTTAAATGCCATCTTTCTCAGTTTTTGCAGCTTGTGTTGATTCACTTTGTTCTCAATTGTTGTTCATGCCAGCTTATCATACCAGTTAATTGATTTGGGGAGGGGGTGTTGGGTTAGTTACAGTTTCCTCTAGATATTTCCTTTGGTATAGAGTGCAATGTTGTTTCCTGACTAGACAGTTCTCCGATCCTAGAGCTTTCAAGTCCTGCTATAAATCTAAAAGAACTTAAATTATGATAGAAAATTTTCTTACAGGCACTGCTTCTTAGGTTTTTCTTTTAACTGCTGATTCTCTATTCTTTCCTAGTGAAGATATTCTGCAGCACATGAATGGGCATACACATACACCTTTTATATGTGTATGCGTGTCTACACACTTGCATTTATCATCATTCAATCAACTATATTTCAATTCTGAAACCATTGAGGTCAGTTATTTTATGAATTCTCAATGTCCATTCGTTTTATTCAGGTCCACTACATTCCTATACTGGATAATTAGGTCTTAAAAGACAAATTAGAGGTTTCTTAAATCTCCCACACATCCCTCTATGGCATCTACTGACTAGTTGGATCTCAACTTTTGGCATAACTCATGCAGATATCTTGATTTGATTGTGTTCTGTTTAACCAAGTCTACATGGATTTCAAAAGACTTCAGGGATTGAAAACTTTTTTTCTCCGTGCGACTTTTGTTCACCTCTTAAAAATCTTACTTATCATGTTGTCAAACCTATAAACCAGTGCATTTTGGAGGTCTCAACACATGGGGAAGCCATCTAACTTTATCTTCTATATGTGCTAAGTGCACTCTGTTAGATGTAATAAGTTCTGACATTTTCCAATATACTTGTGTCTAATAGTGTTGTCCTGTTTTATAAGATCTTAAATCTGTTTTAACATCAGTTCTTTGACAACATTTATCTTATGAACATGTTGAGCATCTTAGAAATGCAATTTACTGCAGTATAATAGTTTGTTACACAATAATTCTATCCTGAACTATGTTTTTATCACAAGGAACCGTTCTAGGATTCTTTTCGTTTTAGACCTCCTTATTTGGCTCCCTCTCTGTCATACCTTTTTCTTGGTAGACTCAGAATAGATATCTAAATTGTTTATGTTGAGAATATAATTAAATAATAACAGTGTGCTCTCTCTAACAACTCAAGCTTTTAGATGAGATGGTGACACACTTCAATAGTTTCATTATGCACCATAGCTCCATCTGATGAAACAATTTTAGCTCTGAAAGATGTTTCTTGGAGGACATCTCAATAATATATGACTAAAGTTTATCTATTTCTGAATAACTTTAGGTATGTGGTGCCTAAATTATATATGACTAACGTTTAGCTTTACTTAAGTTCAAGCAAAAATGATTCAGTTTATTCATATGATTAAAATTCAGATGAAAATGAATGTATTTCATTTATATGTAACCTCAACTTTGAACTTTGCATTCTAAAAATATTTTAAATGAACTAATTTATAATTTTTCGTGTTATGAATATAACTTAAATGATAATTCTAAAATTGGGCATCATAGCATATGGAGATGAATGCAATGTGCATCCTTAAAATGTGTTTAGATATGAGTTGCCTAATGTATATGTCAACTATGGTTGTTATGACATGTCTACACATTTGTTTGTTGATACCTGATTACAATTTTCTGATGAGTATTGGCAATTTCATTTGAAAATGAAGTAGCCACAATTTTCTGATGAGTATTGGCAATTTCATTTGAAAATGAAGTAGCCTTATTTTTGTTGAGAATACAATTAAATAATTTAAGTGTGCTTCAAAAAGCTTTATGTTTTTAGATGAGATGGTCATGAGACAGTTACACACATCAACAACTTTCATAAGAGGTGAACTTTTGGATTATTTAAATGAATCTGTGTTTTCAATTAAGAGCAGGATTTAATCAATCTAGTCTTTGCCCACAACCAAGTAATATGGGTTTAGGAAAAGCTCCTGAGGTTTTTCATTTCCAAAAGTTCATAGACTAAATAGGAGATCATGTACTGTCGTAAAAAATGCTCTCCGGCACACTTCCGCAAAACTCTCTATCTCCTACTTTGTAGGAGAGAGAGAGTACCCTCTCTCCAGCAGGTCGCCTGAGAACTACCAACCTCATCCTTCCCCTCAGCTATCTTCTTTTGTGATAGCTTTCCCCCTTCCTTCACCTCAGTTTCCCTTCCACAGACATGGGGAAAATAGGATTTATTTTCACGCTGGTTTCAAGTCATTCTATATTACCGTATCGACATCTGGCAAGGAAGTCTGGTTTGATTGGGTGGAGCGATGTAGAAATAGGATGAGATGAATAACTCTCAGCAAAAAAGTGATGGAGTGGATTTGTTTTGTCCTGAAAGAAGCCTCAAATGACAACAAGAATCTTGTGAGGAGATGGAGAATGAAGGACCAAATGGCAGAGCATTTTAATACAAGGAAGTTTAATGCTCACGGAAGATTTATGAGTCTTTTGTCTCTAAAAGGAGCAGACAGAGCAGTAGTTATACTGCCAAAAGCTTTTAGTGCTGGTTGGAAAG
This sequence comes from Solanum stenotomum, assembly GCF_019186545.1. Taxonomy (NCBI): domain Eukaryota; kingdom Viridiplantae; phylum Streptophyta; class Magnoliopsida; order Solanales; family Solanaceae; genus Solanum; species Solanum stenotomum. Next base: position 7,074,901 of record NC_064290.1, on the reverse strand, counting down.
GCATTGTACTCAAGATAGGAAACTTCATTAATTATTCATCACCAAGAACATTAAAAGCTCCTCACAGAATGGTTGATACTAACCACTCGTATGCCAAGGTTGTTGAGGACAGTATATACCACTGAAGTTCCAGAAAGCAAAAGGCAAGAGGTTTTCCACTACTGCTACAATTGAGTATGGTCGTGCTTGGAAGATGTATCACAGGAAACATCGGCAATCTTAGCTCTGAGATGCCTACCTTCTCCGAGGTTAGGAAATGGGCATCGTTAATTTGGAAGAAAGTTTTTGGGTTAACATCTACGAGATGATAGACAATACTTTCCTTTTTGAATTCCCCAGTAGGAATATGGCTGAGCAGACACTTCAAGGAGGGTGGACCTGGAAGAAACCTAGGGTTTGGTTGGAATGGTGCAACCCTATAGCTGGGTACACACCGGTGGCACAGAAGAGCAAAATGTCTTGGATCAGAGCGATTGGGCCACCTCTTCACTTATGGTCGCATGAAATTTTCCGACATATTGGAGACCTTTGTGGTGGCTGGATATACTTAGGTATGCCTTTGGGAGCATAATCTAAATCCAAAGGAATTTGGGACTCAGTAGTGGAAAAGTGTGAGAAGAAATTGACAAGGTGGAAATCTCAGTATTTGTCTTTCGGAGGTAGACTCACTTTGATTAATGTTGTCTTGGATGCTTAGCCTACTTAATGCTTTCCCTATTCCCAATCCCTCCTAGAGTCATTCAATGGCTGGACAAGGTCAGGAGATCCTTCCTTAGCAAGGGAATAAGGATTAAAGAGCTTTTCACCTAGTCAAGTGGAAGGAAATCATCAGAAGCAAGAGGAGAGACAAGGGGGATTTGGAATTAGGAATTTGAAGCATCATAACAAAGCTTTGAAGCTTAAATGGCTCTGGAGATATTCACAGGCACCTCAAACACTATGGAGCAGAGCCATAAAGAGCTAGCATGGGGAAGAGGACAGTTGGGTCTCCAAGGAGGTCAATACTCCATATGGAATCAATCTTTGGAGGACTATCAGAAGCTACTGGACTTTTCTCAAAAATCACTCCCACATCAGAGTGGTTAATGGGAACAAGACTAGGTTTTTGGAAAGACAAATGGATTGGGACAATGAGCCTTGAAGACATATTCCGAGATTTATTTGTTATAGCCTTAGACCAACATAAATCAGTTGCCGAGATGTGGACACAACAACGGTGGGACCTTAGATTCAGAAGAATGTTGAATGATTGGGAGATACCTAGACTTACAGAACTGTTTAAGCAGTTGGAGAATTGTTTTCAAGGGTTGCAAGAAGGTGCATATTGCCTATGGTGGAGTGGACATGTAAGTGGAACCTATAAGGTCAACTCAGGGTATAGGATTTTGAACCAGGTAGAGCCACATATTACTAACTGGCCTTGGAAGCATATTTGGAAAACTAAGATACCTTACAAAGTATCTTGTTTCACCTGGCTTCTAGGCTCTAGCTAAAAAACAATTTTGACACATGAAAATTTGATCAAAAGGAATATTGCTCTCTGCTCTAGATGTTTCCTTTGCGAAAAGGAAGCTGAGATAGTAAACCATTTGTTCCTACACTGCAGTATTACATATCAACTATGGAAGATTTTCATCAATCTCAGAGGCATAGCCTGGACAATGCCAAACAAGATTGGTGACCCTCTTTTTAGCTGGGAGGAAGCAGGAGCGGGTGCAGGAAACAAAGAGAGATGGAGGATCATCCCATCATGTATTTGGTGGACTATTTGGAAGGAAAGAAATGATAGATGTTTTGAGGACAGGAGGAGTTTAGTACAGGATATTGCTAAAATGCATTTTGCTTTTCTGTTTTTGGTGTACTAAACTGTATTCTAGTGACACTGAATCAGTCCTAGATGTCCTAGTCACCATTTAGCATTGGTTTCATATCTGGTATATTCAATAGCTATTCCGTTTGTAAAAAAAATTTTCAGTACTACCTAAGTACTGCTTTTAATACAAAATTACCTTACAAAAAAAAGTCCATAGACTAAGCTATTAGTTGTAAAATGGCAGAAATTTGGAGGTTCATAGGAAACAAGAATTGAATCTGTATCTATAAGCTGAAATATCTCTAATATTCCACTTTGGAACTTAAATACGTTGTTTTCCTGAAATGGGTAACCTTTTCAACCTATTGCTTTCAACCTATTTGTATTGCATCAAAGGTTTTTTCCTCGCACGAGCATTTTGAAGATCATTGTGCAAGAAAACTGGAGTCACCTTTCTGTTTCCCCAAGCCAGCCTAGCATGTAAATCTATTCCCAAGCTGTTGCTTTTATCTAGCAAAATTTCTTACTTTGTATCCTTTTCCAACTAGAATAAGGAAAAAAAACATTCTGACACTTTTGTAATCCAGTTCTCTGTATCTGGATTCGGACAGTTCAATTACAGAGGCTAACAAGTTTCAATGCTGCCAGTTTAGTTGTTGGATGTTTTGGTTCATTGTGCCTATAATAAGGCCATCAAATTTGAATTTTCAAAAGATGCAAGATGGTAAAGCATATGTTGCATCATAGTGAAATTCACAAAACAATGTTATGTTGGTATTCGGAACTCACATCTCTAACTTAATTTTTGCCTTGTCAGAATACTGTAACTTACTAGTATGGACTCATTGCAGGGAAGAGTTAGAAGAGGGTACTGAAGCTGCAAAATTTCTGGAATATTATATTCAACAAACAGTCACAGGAAGTTATAGTTACTTAAAACAGGATATAGCTTTGTTGAGAAAAAGAACCTTACAAAAGGCTATTGAAGATTTGCCTTCCCGAGAGAAGCAGATTTTGTTGCAGTGCTTAAGAAGGAAAAATCTTCCAATCCTGATAGTGACGATGCATCCAGTACTAGGTTTAGCAATTACGAAGAGATATTTTCACAATTGTCAAGCGTTCTCAGGAGGTACCTAAGAAAAAGAGTCCATTTTTGCCCAAAAAACAGGCTCTGAGAAAAAGAAAGAAACCATTTTTGCCAAAAATACGTGCTCTTCCATCCCTCACTCCATCTCCAATCCCTGCAACTGTTCTGTCTCCCGCTCCCTCTCCACATCCTGCAGCAGTTCCAACCCTCGCTCTATCTCCAGGTCCTGCAACTGTATCACCAGTTTATGCTCCAGTTCCTTCTATTGAAGTGCCCACTAGCTCTCCTCCAGCTGTGGAGCCTCCTTCTCCAGTTCTAAAACCTCCTGCAAAGCCTCCAAAACTTCGAGCTTACACCAATTCTTCTAAGCCTTTGCCTGTTAATCCTCCAGATAAACCACAAAATGGTCCTAATTTTCCAGGAATTAATCAAGAGCATCGAAATTATTTAATTGCAGCTGTGGCTGGATGTTCCGTTGCAGGAATTGCCTTTTTAGCTGTGTTGATATTCTGTGTAAAGAAGAAAAAGAAAGAAATAGCTCCAAATGATAGGAAAAGGGATGGGAAACAGCCTCTGAATTCGAATGCAGGTGTTTATTTGCTGCTATTTATCATGATGGTTAAATAATCCATCATATCATTCTGTTTCATTACATTTCAGTAATTGGTATGATTTGTATTGTCAGGTTCTTCTCTAAATGTCAAGTGTGCATCAGCTGTAAATGATGCTGATCCTCATAAATCTTCCGAAGCAGACGCGGAACTGTCAAAACCTGAGATGAATGCTAATGCACATGCACCAGTACCGCTTCCTGCAGGAAAATCTGCACCTCCACCTCCACCTACTGGTCCTCCACCACCTCCTCCTCCTAAACCACCTCCTCCGAACCCACCTCCACCTCCAAAAGTTTGCCCTCCTAATTCACCAAAACCTGGTAATTTGCCAAAGCCTTTACCTCTTGGAGCACATCAGTGAGGACGTTCTTCTGAGACTGGGGGAAGTGACTCATTGGGTGAATCTGATGCTCCCAAAACAAATTAAAAACCATTCTTTTGGGAGAAGGTTCTTGCTAACCCTGACCACTCTATGGTTTGGTTTGAAATAAAAGCCGGCTCGTTCCAGTAAACTTCGCACTGATCTTGCTATTCACTTTGCTCCTGCGGGAGTTTAACTGTTTCTGTTTTTACCATTCTGATTAATGAATTTTATTACAGGTTGAATGAGGAGATGATGGATTCTTTGTTTGGATATATACCAGGAGACCTAGGGAAAGATGATCATATAAAAGTTTCCTCATCCTTTGATCAAACCTCACAGTACATTCAGATTATTGATCCTAAGAAATCACAAAATCTAGCAATTCTCGTCAAAGCCTTAAATGTGACAACAGAAGAACTTTATGATGCTCTTGATGAGGGTAAATCTCTCTCTCTCTCCCTATGGTGGCTGTATGAATCCTCTTAGAAATTCCATTTTGGTCTAATTCACTCCAGGACTAAATATTTTATCTTGAAGGATAATTTTTGGATTATCTAATACTAGAGGACTGTCCGTCTCACATTGACCCTACGTTGATATATATGTCTCTAACAAAACTAATAGGCTCTTGGCAAACACCTGAGTAAATATACATCAATATGATCCCGACTAGTTGGTATCACGTATAGACTATACGCGTGATTTGATTCATTTTGTTCTATTCTTAGCTAAGTTCGCATTGATTTTGAGAAAATATAGGGATAACTTTCCTACATATGGTTTTCGGTTTACCTTTGTTCTCTTCTGACGCCTGAATTTATCATATTGTTTCACCTGCAAACAGTACATTTGGGAGTCTATGTATGACATGCTAAACCATCTCAGTCGACTTTTTCTAATTTTATCCTCTACACGTGCTGCTCGGCCTCTCTGTCAGATGTGTTTATTTTAATCTTTTCAAATTTTGTAAAATCGCATTTCTACAACACTCAGATTGTGGATATATTGGACCTTAGCAACCCAACTTTCGCTTCCATTTAACATTGTTAGATATGTGAACATGTATTTGAATTAAATCAGTATCTCAACATCCGCACTTGCTGTATTTACTCGTGTTTAAGGGAAAGAAAAAGTCCCATCTAAAATTTTCATTACGTGTGTTGCAACATGCCAACGATCACCTAGATACCAATCACAAAAACTTCAAGGGATGAGAAGACCAGTAAGATGAATTTGTACTCTTTGAATGATAGCATATGCTTATTTTGTTACAACTGGATATGTTGAAAATAATGTTCTAGTTCAGCCTGCAAAATTAAATGTGGCAAAGTTTGTAGAGCATGAAGTTAATTGGAAAACTATGGTATTACTTCAATCATGTACATTTGGTATGGTACTTATTTGATACACTGCTTTTTAAAAGATGTTCTACACAATCCCAAGGAAAATATTGAAGTTTCACGATGACAAAATTCCCTTATTTTGATGTACCTTGCCACATACAACCGATCTTATCTGCTATTTAATATTAAATCGTGAAAGGATTGACGTCAATTGGTACTTCAACTTAGATCTTGCAAATTTTGTACAGTTTCAATTATGTATTATTTTCATCAGGAAGATTCTGAAGCTTAACTCTTTTACTTAAGTCTCTTATCAAGTAATGAGCTGCCTCCTGAACTCAGATGAACTCTCTTGAAGATGGCACTAACAACAGATGAGAACTAAAACTCAAGAGTATTTGCAGGAGACATTTCTCAGCTCGGTCCTGCTGAACATTTTCTTAAGTCCATGGTTGCAATTCCATTTGCATTCAAATGGATGGAAGCAGCAAACTCTGATTATTTGCTGGATACATTTCTCCGCTCGGTCCTGTTGAACGTTTTCTTGAGTCCATGGTTGCAATTCCATTTGCATTCAAATGGATGGAAGCATTGCTGCTCATATGTTCTCTTCAGGAAGAAGTTTCTTCCATTAAAGAGTCCTTCACAACCTTTGAGGTAAAGAGTGAAATATTGAGTTTCTTATAATTTTTATGGTTGCAGTTTAGGGTGAATTTTTTTTGTTATTCTTCTTTGGCATCAGTTCTTATCTGTTGATTTTCTGCTTGGTGGTTTGCCAACTATACATTGTGACTTGCAGGTCGCATCTAAAGAACTGAGAAACAGCAGACTCTTCCTGAAACTTCTTGAAGCAGTTCTAAAAACTGGCAACAGCATGAATGATGGTGCACAGGCATTCAAGCTTTGACACTTTTGGAACTCTCAGATGTGAAAGGAACTGATGGAAAGACCACACTCTTGAACTTTGTAGTTCAGGAAATTATTTGATCTGATGGATTAAGAGCAGCAAGTAGATTAAAAGAGAACCGAAGCACTACCAGTGTGCAGACAGAAGATTTTGTAGAGGATAATGCTCAGGAGTCGGCAGATTATCACCGTAACCTTGGTCTTCAGGTGGTTTCAGGTTTAAGCAACGAGTTTGAGAATGTAATAAAAGCTTCACTTATTGATGGCAAGAACTTAAGTTCAGCTGTAATGAAGCTTAGTTAGCCACTAGTGAAAACTAAAGAGTTTCTGGACGCTGATATGATAAGTTTGGAGGATGAAAGTAAGTTTCGTGATCCACTCACAAAGTTTATCCAACATGCAGAACAGGAGATTACTTGCATCCTAGAAGAAGAGAAAAAGATCATGTCTTTGGTTAAGAGCACAGGGGATTACTTCCATGGAAATTCAGGGAAGGACGAAGGCTTGCGTCTCTTTTCAGTCGTTAGTGATTTCTTGATTATGTCAAACAAGGCATGTACTGTGGTGAGGAACTCAACAAAATTTCCAGTTAAGACTCCTAGAAAAGGGGCATTAATATCTCCTTCCCAAGAATCTTGTCCCAAGTCTTTGCCAGACATACGTAAACAACTATTTCCTGCAATCCAGGAGCAACAGATGCACGATTCTAGTTCAGATGACGAGAGCTCAAGCCCATAGCTGTCTGGTAGGTATGTTTATGAAGTATAAATCAGTTTCTGTGAAACTAGGCAAACAGGGCTGATGAGTTATAACTTTGCTGTTTTGATGTGTAGGTGTCGGAGTACTTAGGAGCTAAATATGGCTTGGATATTAGACATTTTGCTTCAATGCTCTCTTAGAGCCCTAGAGCTAGCGGTAGGATGAATGGCTATAGTATAGATGCCATAGTAGTTATTGCATGGTCTACTACAACTACCTCTCAATGTTTGTTGTCACCTTTGTCTATAAGAATCTATCTAAATATCGAGATGGTAATGGTACTGAAATCTCCTTAATATTTGTTAATTTATTTTTAGTATATAAAGGAAGTTAGACCAGATTTGTATAGTTGCATTCTTCTAGTTTCAGCTTCTTTTTCTGGTCAAGATGCATGATTGCTAATTCATCTGTTTCTAATCCATTTTGTTTCTCTGCTGGACACTCAACTTGGCACAACATTTTAGTGTCATATCTTTCAAAACCAAGTTGTGTACCGTCAGCTTTGCAATTCCTACTAACATCTGCCTTTATGATATTTACTACATTTCATATGTTTCATTATTATACTAAACTTTCATCGTCTTTGGTCTACAACTGTCTACTGCTCATTCTATAATTCTGTAAATTTGAAGTTGTGAGTATTAGGATTCGCGTATAGCATTTCTAAGGATATCCCTTCTTTATAAGCCTTGAATTGTTTTTGTTGATATTTAAGTGGAGAATGATAGAGGACGGATCTATTATCTCAGAGTTTCAAAGCATTGGTCCCAGACAATTAGTAAATGCATTGACAATTGATTTGCAATATTTTTGCAAATAATTTATTTTTTGAACCTCTTGTTCACATAGATTTGGACGGGGATCCAAATGAGATAATGATTATTCATTTCAATCTATCTACTTTTCTCACCACTTATTTTCTCCCCCTACTATTGAAAATTTATTCATCAAAGTGGCAAGCAGAAAATCTAATTGTAAAACTATTGTGATTTAGATATTTAATAATAGAAGGATATTCATAATCAACATATATTTTCAACATTCTTTGAGGTCTCATGTTTTTAGGTTGAGGTGGAAAAATTAGAACATAAACCGCATAAATAAAATTTATGAAATAGTAATTAGAACATATTCTTGTCATCTTCAATTTGAAAAGTTTGTATGTTTACGAATTACGCACTTCATGCATTACTACTATACAACGTATAAATTTACACTCCTTTTAATACACAAATAACTCTTTTCTAACCAGCCATCAAACAACCCCTAGAAATATAATATTGCATTATTGCTAATGGAGATAAGAAGAATATAAAGGTAAAAAAATACTTCAATTCGTCTTAAATTGCATTTTTAATTGTGGGATTGGAGGTGGGAGAGGATATTAGTAGCTTAATTGATTGGCTACCGAAACTTCTTCATTTTTTCTCCCCTTACCCCCAAATTTATTTTGTTTGAAAATCATTTACGACTCGTACTTTGTTTTAAAATCTCATCCCCCTCAACTTTGTACAATAGACATTCTTGCCCTTTTAATCTAATTGATTTTTTCAAATATCTATTTTATCCTTACATTATCAATCTTTATCTTCTTCTTTTTTACTTCTTTAAAATCACGTGTCTATTATTTATAATTGGGGAGATAATTTAATTTTTAAAACAAAATTAAAAATATAAATGATTTTCACCCATTTTTCATGAGACTATGACATTTTGTCTGTAATGTACAAGCATTTTTTGAACTATGAGAATTAACAATCTCATTCAATTAATACATTGCCAAGAAAGTTAAGGAATAGACATTCATTTTCAAAGTATATATCACATGTAATAAGATTTACTATATCTAATTTTATTTTATTTTAAAATACTTATTGGTAGGACTCTCTCTATTGACATCTCAGAATGTCGGAACTTTACAAGTAATCCCGACATAAAAAATAATGGAGAATGTGTTTTGACAATTTTTCGTGACCCTCCCTTCTTGTATCCAATGTTCGATAGTTTTCTTCATATTCATATAATAAACACATGCCCAATTTAAAATGATCAATCACACCATGAAAAAGAGGTTACCTCCCTATAAATATTATTAGAAGGGACCAAAACGCGATTGTTATGTCAGCCTCCAACCATCCCTTTTCCACCTATAAATAGTAATATTAAATAGTAATATTGATGTAACTCATAAAAAAAAATGTAAAAAATCATTTTTCCAACTATAATAAGAACAAAAGATCTCATCAATTGATACATGAATGGCCAAAATATTTACGGAATACACATTCATATCAAAATATATATAAATTGCAGTAATATTTACTATATCTAATTTAATAAATTTTTATGTTCATTGATACGACTCTTTTTGTTGACATCTCAAAATATTGATGTGGACGTGCTCTGACTATGCAGGAGCCTCCCTCCCGTCATTGAATGCTTGATAATTTTCTTTAATAATTTTTTTTTAAAATCCTCAATTAATTTCGTACTATCAAATATTGTTACAATATTGACTTCTTTCATAACCAAATTAAAATATTATCTTTTTGATATGTGGTATATATTATAATTTTTCGAGAAGGCAGATATCTTCCTTAATTATACATACGATCAACTGAACACCGATAAATTTTCATATTCTTTATAAAATCATAAAATATTTTTTTAAAGAAATATTAAAATCTTAATAAGATTAAAGAAACTTAAATGAACTACATTTTCGGATTGTAGAAAATGACAACATAAGGTGCTTGTGGAAAAAAATAAAAAATCGATTAAAAGCATATAATAAAAATAGGGAAAATTGTATATAATAGAAAATTATTAATTCAAATTAAATGTCATAACCACAGTTTGATTTAATTGTACCCCGTAGCAAACTGTTGCTTTTTCGCCTGTCTCCCTGGTGAATCTCGCTCGCCACTCTCGGCAGTCTCTCCCTCGCATCTCTCGCTTTTATACAAATGCAAATGTATAAAATGTGTTTGTGTTTGTATAAAGCGAGAGAAAATTGTATATATACATATATTTTCGTTCCCCTCTCCCATATCTCGCTTGCCAGTCTCTCCCTCTCCTCTCTCACTTATACAAACATAAATGTATTAATTGTGTTTCTGTTTGTATAAAGCGAGAGAAAATTGTATATACACATGCAAATACATATATCTTCGTCCTATACACTTATAATTATACAATACAAATATTTCCATGTCTAGTTCTCTTTTGCCTTTCTCTCTTTCTCGCTTTATAAAAACACGGATTATACAAAATACAATGTATAATTTATGTTTGTATAAAGTGAGAGAGAGAGAGATTTGATAAACAAACGTTTTATTTCGATTCAATTGTATACAAATTCAAATTTTATGCAGATATACAAACACATAAAATTGAATTGAGAGGCTGCCAACGATTTATACAAATGAGAGTCTGACAACTATTTATACAAATAGTCTGCCAGCGAAATTATACAAATCTGAAGATGAGCCAGCGAGTTATACAATCTGATGCTCTATAACAAACTTTAAGTTTGTTATGAAACGCACTTATACAAACTATAGTTATAGCATACAAATTTGTTTTTTATGTTTGATATATGTGAAAGTTGTTCATAAAAATATAACCTTTATTATGACTTCATTTCCAAAGACAAGTTTTTAGTAACTATGATCCTTAGAGATGTCTTCAATTCATTATATTTATAGAGAATATTTGCATCAACTTTATCATCATCTTTATTAGCACGTTGAATTGATGGAAGAACAATAAAAGATATATGTGGTACATTTAATAATGACTATAGATATGTTAAATGTTTTAATATTAATTATGGCATAAAAATTGCATTTAACCAAGAAAGGAAGCAGCTAAAAAAAACATATACTTAAGGGGAGCAATGTCATAAATATTTTAGTTTGTTTTAGATCAAAATAAAGAAATAAATGAATAACATACAACTACAAAAAGAGGAAGAACTTAAAAATATAATATCACTTGGAGTTCCATTGATATAATCAATTTCATGTCTCCAACATATGAAGATATTGATTATTAAAATTTTGAATAACTCTATCCTAATATTAATATAGAGAAATTGAAACAAATAATTGAAAATATGTAGATTTAAAATCGAAAATTTAAATAGCAGTTATAAACTCTCAAAATTTCACATATAGTCAACATTCAACCCAATTAAGCTTTAAATTGAAAAGTTTATGAAAGTAAATATTTATTTATTTTTTTATCAAATTTTGAATTATTTGATATGCTTAATTTAATTCGGAATATATCTAAAACATTCTCTTTACCCTTAAAAAATAAGACTGTGCATTCCTTTCTCTCCAATCCCCACTTCTAAAATATGTTTGTTGTTGTGTAAACTGAATCTCCTTTTCCTAATTTAAGTTTATGAAATTTGAGAAAAAAAATATTATAATTTTATCAGTTTTCTATTAAGTTTTACAATTTAGCTATTCATAAAATAAAAGGCCCGTTGAGTTTTTGAATTTCTTTTTAGTGATATTTGTTTGTCTTGTTCAAATAAAATAATTTAGAAATAATATCAACAAATATTACTTAAACATATTTTGACATATCAAAATTCAATGTTATTTCCAAAATACAAACAATAGACTAATTCTAAAAATGTGTTACAAATATAACTTAAACATATATTAACATACGAAGTTCAGTTTTATTTTCAAATTCAAAATAATACAATACTTGCAAAACAATATTAGCAAATATTACTTAAACATATAATGACATGCAAAAGGTCAAAACATATATCTTGTTTGAATAAAAAAAATTAACATACAATAATAATTTGAAAATAATGTTAGCAAATATTATTCAAACATATATATATACATATCAAAATAATTTTTTTTTTTATATATATATATATATATATTATTTTTAAGCAACAACTAATTTTTAAAATTTGGCAACAACTGGTTTTATTAAATGTAAATGTCAATGCTATTATTAGAAATTAAAAGAGCATGAAATCCAACCTATAACTCAATCTGGTCCATTTAGCTCGTTCACTATACTAATCAAGAATTAAGGCAAGGGGCTAAGTTCTAAGTCGGGCGTCCTTTCTCCGGGTCCCATCCCCACCCCCTTAACATTAGCTACGGTTAGCTTGAGCTTTGTATGACCACATTTTAGTGAGTCGGATTTCCTCAGCCTAATAGGATAATATCATTACTTCAATGTTCGATCTATAAAAATTAAAGATCTCATTTCAATTAATACATAAATGACCAAAAAAAATTAAGGAATAGACATTAATATTCAAAATATACATAATCTAAGATATGGTAAGTAATTTTATAAATTTTTCTATTTATTGATACGTTTTCTTCTGCAATCTTGGACTTCTTCCTCCTTTCTCTTTCTAGGTCTTTTGCAGCCTCTTTGTTGTTGGTTTCGATGGGGAACCAACTTTTAGAGAAACACCCGGCTTAACTTTGAAGTGTGATGCAGAAGGGAAAGGTAGGAATGACCTGATTTCGCTTCGAATTCGAATCCTCCTAACCCATCTTCGCTTTTGAAATCAAAAGAAGATTGAGATTTCTGTGGGTTTGAACTGATTTTTTAGTAATTGGTCTCTTCTCAATTGGAGGGGTTGTCTTGGGTTCCTCACCATTTTCCTTAGGCTCAGAACTCTTCTTAACCTGAACAGTCTTTGTAGCTTTGCCATTAGTGCTATTGTTAACATTCTCCTTAACGCCCCCATTACTAGTTCCTGAAGCGCCCCAAATCCACTTTGAATGCTCAAAAACCAAAAAATCCTGACCCTTTGTGAAAACTGGCTCTTCACCATCTTTCACATTAGTCAAATATTTCTTCTTTAATCTCTTTACCTTGTCACTGATTTGACTGTTTGAAACTTCAACCTGCAACTTCTCCCTGATGAATTCATGACAAGCAGACATATCGGCACTAGGTTTCATACCTTTTACTACCTTGTATTCAACAGTACCTTTGAATAGAGTAAGCTAGTCGTATCGCTCCATAGACTGCGATGAGTAACAATTGATTTTATTTCCTCCTAATTTTGAGTTTCTTCCTCCCTTTGTAGGTCTTTTGCGGCCTTTTCGTTGCTGATTTTAATGGGGAAACAACTTTTGCAGGACTACTCGGCTTGACGGTTAAGTCTGATGCATAAGGGGAAGGTAGGGAACGATTGATTCAGCTTCCGATTCGAATCTTGACCCATTTTCACTTCCGGACTCAAAAGAAGATTGAGGTTTTTGTGGGATTTGAACTGATTTTTGTGTAATTGATTTCTTTTCATTTGGAGGGCCGTCTTGAATTCCTCATAACTTTCCGTACTTGATATTCTTAAAAAAAAAAAAAAAATCACATGGATTTGATTGAAAACAACAAATCACATTTTAAAAAAAGATTTCTTCCAATTAAAAATCACGAAATGGCGTGATTGCTCCGTCATCCTCCGAACATCCCCATTCGATATGTGAGTAATGGTAATGGTGTTACTCATAAAACTCACGTGGAATAGATGTCTAATGGGAAAGTAATCGTCCAATTGTAGAAGGCGCGGCAATCGATTAAGACGTTGGCTTTTTGTATAAATAGAAAAACCCTACACAAAGTTTTCATCGTTTTGTCTGTCTCAACACGCACCATAGACACAGCTGACGGCCGAATAGCTCTCTCTTCTTGCTTGCAGAAACAATGACCCCCAAAACCAAATCCCGCTTAGTAGACCAGCCTCCTTCTGCATCGTCCTCTGAAGAACAAGAACTGGTGGAGGAATCCCAGGAAGAAGAAGAACAACAATCGAGGGAGGAAGAAGGAGAAGAAGAATCAGGGGAAGAAACTGAAGAAGATGAAGAACCCAAGCCAGCCCATCCAGTTGTGAAGAAACCCATTTCTCAAAAACTAGTTCAGACACCACAGAAGCCCCAATTTTCTTCTGAGTCTGGAAGCGAAAATGGGTCAGGATCCGATTCGGAAGCGGAATCGGGTAATTCTCTGCCTTCCCCTTCTGCATCGGACTTCACCGTTAAGCCGAATGTTGCTGCTAAAGCTGCTACCCCATCGAAACCAGCAGCAAAGAGACCTCAAGAGGCCCAGAAAGAGAAAGGGAGGAAGAAGCCCAAGATTGCAGAAGAAGAGGAGAAAAAGTCTGCTGCTACTCCTCGGAGTCTTTGGAGCGATGACGACCAGCTTGCTCTACTCAAAGGGATTATTGAATACAAGACGGTAAAAGGTATGGAACCTAGTGCCGACATGTCTGCTTTTCATGAATTCATCAGGGGAAAGTTGCAGGCTGAAGTTTCCAAGAGTCAAATTAGTGACAAGGTAAGGAGGTTAAAGAAGAAATTTTTGACTAATGTGAAAGATGGTGAAGAGCCAGTTTTCACAAAGGGTCAGGATTTTCTGGTTTTTGAGCACTCAAAGAGGATTTGGGGCGCTCCAGGAACCAGTAATGGAGGAATTAAGGATAATGTTAACAATGCCTCTAATGGCAAAGCTAAAAAGACTGTTGAGGTTAAAAAGAGTTCCGAGCCTAAGAAAAGTGCTAAAGTGAGCAAACCAAAGGATGACGAGAAACAGAAGGAAGAAGAGCAAAAGGTTGCCGTAAAAGAGGTGGTTAAGGAGGATATAGTTAAGGGTGATCAACAGGATTTCCAGTCCAAATATCCACGTTTGGCTGCATCACTTGAAACTATGTATCCGAATGGTTCAAGTTTGTTGAAGGAGAACATGAGTTTGATTGCTACCGACAAGGCTAAAGTGTTGGAGGAGAAGTGGAAGAAACTAGAGGATGATGAAGCTGCTTTGATGGTGAAGCGCTTAGATTTCATTGCGGAGCATTACAGATTGGTGGTTGATGCCATGAGAGGTAACTAGATGCTGATGGATCATGTTCTATTTGATGCTGCAAGTTCTGCTACTGTTTCTGTGGAGTTTTAGATATTGTTTCTCAAGATAATTTCTTCTCGCATTGATGAACTTATGTTTAGTCCGCTAAGTAGATTTAGTTTTTCAGGTTGATTCATACATTTATTGCTTATTTAGCTCTACTAGTGAACTGGTTTGGATGATATCCGCTGTGTTGCTTCTTATATATGTTAGTGTGGTATGGAGTGATTGGCCCTATTGTGGGGTTGCAATGAAATGCCTACACATTTCTATCATATAATGTATGGTGGAAACAAGCTTTTGAACAGCTGAAGTGGAATGTCTGGAGACGTTCTGGTTCGTCCTTTGTAATATGTCATTTCCTATTCCAGATGGAAATATATTTAAATGTGATCTTTCTCAGTATTTATTGCTTGTGTTGATTCACTTTTTTCTCAAGTTGTTGTAGCTTGTGTTGTCCTTGGCCTACTTGTTATCTCCTTGCAATGTTGATCCACTTTGTCCTCAATTGTTGTTCATGTAATTGATTTGGGTGGGGGATAGTTACATTGTCGTCTAGATATTTCCTTTGGTATAGAGTGCAATGTTGTTTCCTGACTAGACAGTTGTTCAATCCTAGAGGTTTCAAGTCCTGTTGTATATCTAAAAGAACTTAAATTATGATAGAAAATTTTCTTACTGGCGCTGCTTCTTTGGTGTTTCCTTTAACTGCTGATTCTCTATTCTTTCCTAGTGAAGATATTCTGCAGCGCATGAATGCGCACACACATACACCTTTTATATGTGTGTGCGTGTCTACACGCTTGGATTTATCATCATTCGATCAACTATATGTCAATCCTATGACAATTGAGGTCAGTTATATGAATTCTCAATATCCGTTTGTTTTGTTCAGGTCCATTGCCATTCATATACTGAATAATTAGGTCTTAAAAGACGAATTAAGATATTTCTAAATCTCCCACTCATCTCTTTATGGTATCTACTTACTAGTTTAATCGCAACTGTTTGTCATCACTCAAATAGATCTCTTTAAAACTTTTTTCTCCATGTGACTCAATTCACCTCATAAAAATCTTAATTATTGTGTCGCCAAACCTATAAACCAGTGCATTTTGGAGGTACACATGGGGAAGCCATCTAACTTTATCTTCTATTATGTGCTACCTGCACTTTGTTAGCCCTCCTAATTCAATTGTATGTTGCTCTCTCTCTCTCTCTCTGTCGTACCATTTTCGAGGTAGACTCTGAATAGATATCTAAATTGTTCCATTATGCACCATTGCTCCATCTTATGGAACAATTTTAGCTCTGAAAGATGTTCTTGGATACATATTTCCCACTTGCTTGCAGTTGCAAAACTTCAATTGTGCTGGTTGATGTTGTCGCTCTATATTCATACATGCAGAGCATAATCCTGTATTTTCTTTATAAGTCTAGGGTGTGATTGGCATAGAGGAATATGTTTTTCAACTCTTCACTCGGAAAATAAGTTCCTTAAAAATGAGGAAAAGGATTTTCCTAATCGAACTAGGGAATCAATTTCCATATGTATCATTTCATCCCTTCTCATATGATATTTTTGTTTATTTATCAAACACTAGAAAATGCATTTCTTCCATACCATAGCCACACCCCAGGTACGTACTCGTGCTTTCTGAGCAGCTGTTCGATTCTTTGCAAATGATCAGATCCTTCCCATTGATAATGAGCAATCTGTTGCAGGGCAAATGGATATATTTTCTGTTGATACAATCTAGTGTGGTCTTAGATACATCTCTTGTAATTAGTTGCGACGCAAATGGACATCATCCTCTTCTGTGTTAGAGCCATTTTGGACCAAATTAGTCCAAAATGTATATCAATCTCGTTAGTCACTATAGCCCTAAACTAAAGGAGCAGTCTCATAAACATATTTCTCTATTTTACAATTATTTTTTCTTTCTTTTTTTAACTTCAGTTGAATTAAATGGAATTAGAAAACTTAATTAAAATCTCGTACTCTCTCCGCTCCATCTTACGTGGCACCCTTTCCTTTTTAGTCCGTCCCAAAAAAAATCATCTTATTATAGTTAGAAACAATTTCTTTAAATACCTATTTTACTATGATTTTCAACCACACAAATATCTATGGATTGTTTTGGACCATAAGTCTCAAAAATCTTTTTTTTTTTCTTAAACATTGTGTCAAGTCAAACGGTGCAACATAAAATGAGACGGAGGGGAGTATTATTTTATTAACAAGACTTAAAAGTGCTGCTCAAATGATTTTGGCTAATAACATGCTAAGTCAAAAACACAAGAACATGGACTATCAATAATATTGTCTACAACACAATCATAGTACCAAAACATCTTCATTACATTACAGGCCCAATTAACAAAAAATAAATAAAACAAAGATCTAGGTAGATCGATAAGCATGCATAAATTCGAAATCTAAATAAAGGTATCATTTTTTTTTTTATCTGTGTTGAATATGGATGGATCAGATATTTTATCGAACCCGTTAATTGTCACTCCTAATTTGGACTATGGGGCAAGTAGCATTGAGGCAGTAGAATAATAGGCAGCAGCAAAGATGGCATGGATGAAACACAAGATTCCACCAATTGAGAAAAAATGGTGATGTGAAAACCCACAGGAAGCTCTTGACTTGTTGTTTGCCATTGTCCCTATAACCAGTAGTCCCATTCCTATTGCCATTATGATCCTGTAAAAAAAAAGAACACAAATTAACCCAACAAGAAATTCTTCAAGATATTACACCAATAAAAATAAATTAATTAACAAAATCATAAAATAGTAGAGAAAATATATGATCTTATTTGTTCTCATTGATTTTTAATGAGTTAGCTTTTTTAGTTAAGTAAGGTTACGGTTCATTTCTTTAAACACATAGAGTCAAAACACATCTATATCTTTGGTTTATCTCATGTTGGGCCCAAATGTTACTTTGTGTCCAACTTTTAACACAAGCATGATGTTTGATCATATCTAGTCAAAGAAATGAGTCATTGCATGTTTTTTTTTATATAATCTCGAACAATCTTCACCTCGTGAAAAATTAGAGCTAAGGTCCATTTTCTTAGCAATTGTTAAAACCCTCAAACATTTCATTGTAAGATAAACCAAAGTAAATAACAAGAAAAGGACAAAAAAAAATAAAATCTCTCCGCTTAAAAAAGAATGATCTTTTTACCTTTTTAGTCTGTTTAAAAAAGAATGACCCCTTTTCATTTTTTGGCAACACTTTTATTTCAACTTTCCACGTTACATGTTTTGATAAACAAAGGAGTTGAAGAGGTACCATGTGAAAACAAGACAAGCCATTGATAGTTGTCTACTTGGTGATGCTTTCTTAATGTCATCAGTAGCACAAACACTGCAGCCACCAAGAAGGTTAGCAAGAACATGAGCAATTGCAAGAAGACATGCTGCAGCCACACCAAGTACAAATGCATCATGGCTTGGCTCTTTACATTCGAATAACCACAATCGAAGATGTTTTTCCTGTTCCAAAATCCCAAACACAAAACAAAAAAATCAATAACAATTTTTCTACATTGTTAGATATTTTAATTTGTTATAGCTAGTAATTAGTTTACTTATGTTTAAAAGTTACTAGTACCACTTTTTATGAATGATTTACCTATACATAATTTTTAGGTGATCTATATTGTTAAGAAGTCCATTGGGATTGGAAATTGGTCTTCGTATATGGACTTGGACAAACCTCCCTCATGAGCTAGCTTTTGGGATTGAGTTAGGCCTAAATGTCATATCTTTACATGCTATCAGAGTCAGACTCATCCCAATTTGTTGTTCACCGATGTTGGGCCCCCATTATAAGTGTTCACACTCCGGTTGAGGTCTAGGCGTGCGGGGAGGGTTAAGAAGTCCACATCAATAGAGGATGAGAAATTGGTCTCTTTATATGAACTTGGATAAACCTCGCTTCATGAACTAGCTTTTGGGGTTGATTTAGACTCAAGTGCCATATATTTACGTCTATATATTGGTTAATAGGAGTTAAACTTAGTCATCGTTATGTATAAATAGTAGATATTGAATTTCTTTAGTGAAAAACCTGTCATCACCATTTGATCTATGAAGTTTGAAAGAGATAAAGTAGGTACCTGGTTTTGAGCTGCTTCTGCTTTGATTCCAAGAATGCCAGCAATGGAGTCTAAGGCCACAATCAACAAGCAGACAAAAATACCAAACAATTTAGCCATTTTCTCATCAATTTTTAAGTATCTTCAACACAAAAAATGTACGTAATTTTTTGTGTTATATGTAGCCCCTCTTTCTCTGGGATATGAAAAGAGTAAAAGCACTTTGATACAAGAAAATGCTGAATTTACATAAGATATACCATAGTATAAATAGTGAACTTTAATGTAATGGGTTTTCAACTTTTTATTGATAGTATAAATAATACGCGCTCTCTGTTCTTTTTTAATTATTATAGTTTCCTTTTTCGAGTGTCAAATGATATGAATTTTGACTAACAATTTAAAATGTATTTTTTAATCATAGTGATGTGACAAAAGTTGTAATATACAGTATTTTCCATATAGTTTTTGAATATCTAAAATTTTATTTTTATAATATCAAAATGCAACATGACAACTAAAAAGAAACAAATGGAGTATCTGTGTTAGCTTTTAAGAAAAGCTTCTTTTGTCCTTACAATGGTAGCTTTGTTTGTGCTTTTTTGCCTACTTTTTTGCTTGTGTTTGGATTCCCTAAATTGCATAGAAGAAAAGTTGGGTATAAACCAGTTAAGGAGTAAAGAATAATAATGTGGCTTAGGCATCTATCAATCACATAAGCAAAGAAAAAAGAAAAAAAGAAGGTAAATTGGTGAGTTTTCAATGCCTTTTTTTGACTTTGAAATTAAGGTACATAATACATATATAGGGAATTACTTTGAATTGGTAATTTATCTAATTGTTCCTACCAAAGCTCACTCAATTCAACTCTTCTAAAACAGTAATATGTATGTGTATATATATACATTTCGGTATTCGATACTCACATCGATGTCCTAACTATTTTGGATTCAACACATTAGTCCTATTAAAGAGTTCGGTACTCACATTAATGCCCCTAATTATTTTGGATTCAACACATTAGGCTTACTAAAGAGAGAAGTGCACCATACGAGGAATTTTTCGATACCAAAATTTGAATCAGGATGAAATCATGAAAATATGCTATATCCATCACACCACAAATATTTTAAAAATAAGCATTTACGTGTTTGAATACTACAAGGGAAAAAGGAATCAACAACAATTTTTTATTTTTGTAAGTAAATAACATAAATCCATGCTAAATTCCATTTAGCTACGGATTATATGCAAATTCAATTAGATAGGAATTATCTAGCAGCAGATTAGCTAGGGATTACCAATAAATTCCGTAGCTAATTTCATGTTTTCTAATAGAAAGGTTGAAACTGACAATAAACTTCATTTCAAATGATACCACTATTTGAGAAAACATTATTAATTATTTTTTCTTCTTCTCAGTTTCATGAACTTTATTAATAGAACACTTACACATGATCATGATGCTAAAGAAAAAGAAAGGATCAAAAGGAAGAATAAATGTAAGATCTACAAGAATATTTTATATAGTTTGCACAAGCTAGCATCAGTGTTCCTTGAGGTAGAAGCAAGAATCTATAGTCTTTACATACAACTAAAAAGTTAGTTTTCTCATAAGATTAGACTCTGAAAAAGTTGTAACTTTTGTTTAGATATTAACACTTTCTGATGTGGTTATGTTTCATAGTTTTCGTTGGTATATGCTTAGGGCGGAAGGAGAGTGTTAGTTGTTGGTTCGGATAAATTCAATAACTTTTGTTTAGATATTGTGTCTTAAAAAAAAGTTGTAAATATTTATTTGTGAACTTAGTAATTATGATGATAAGGTGTTAACAAATAACATTAACTTTGGAGACCAAATCACCGAAGACATGATCACTTTAGATAGGAAGGTGTGGACGGAGATCACATATTAGGATGGAAGGTTAGTAGGTAGTAGAGTGTTGTCTTGTTGTTTGAAGGTTTAGGCCTTGTCCGAGTATGTCGTAGTACTAGTCTATTCATCTAGTTCTTGCTTTATATATATTTCATCATATGTTGTTTATTGTGTTTCGATCATCACATTATTTTGTTGTTGGTGATGTTCCTTTCTTGTATGTTTTACAATGCTTTCCTTATTAGTTGTTACGATTGTTTCTCTGTTTTCTTCTCCTTTTACATGGATTTGTTGCACTTGAGTGATGGTGTTTTAGAAACAATCTCTCTATGATTCTACCTTCACGAGGTAGTAATAAAATTTGCGTACAATTTACCCTCTTTAGATTCTACTAACGAAATTCCGTGGAATATGTTATTGTTTGAAGACCAAATTGGTTCAGATATCAAATTGGGATTTAGTTTTGTGTTGTTTTATACACAGGAATGTACCATGTCCGAAAGAAGCAGCAGATTCTACAAAGGAACATGAGGCATAGTCCATGACTCCATGGCACTAATATTCACACCCGAGCAATTTTTTCGATATATTTTATTTTAAAATTGATTTAAATCAACTCCAAATTTGATATCGTACCTTCTAAAACAATTTTCAATTATTAAATTCAACTCGAACTTTGAAAATCAATAGTTGCGCTTATCTCTCTCCTTCCACAATCAAACTCAACATAATCCAATCAATTTTTCTATAGAGCACAAGTTCTGCAAATTGTTATAAACTATTAGCAATTTTGCATAACTTTTTTTTTTAAAATGGCAAAAAGTTAAACACCGGTCCTTATGAAGGATATCATCCTAAGGGCCCGTTTGGATAATCAAACTGAGTTGAAACGGATCCAACAAAGTCGGACCCAAAGTTTTGGCCCGACAACTAGGCCGAATTTGTTCTTTCTCCTCGCGATTTTCTGGCTTCCATTGAAATCGAGCTCTGTAAGTTGTTATTTATTTTTACCCAATCAATCTATGTCTCTTTCGATCCATAAACCCTAATACTTTTTTCTGCTAATTCACAGAATACACAGATTAAGATTAGTGAGAACAGAAAACCCCATTTATGCTTTTCATGCTTATATGTTGATTAATGAAGTTGCTCTTCTTTGTTTGTTCAATTTATCTGGTGGCTTGGAATATCCAGATTTTTGGTTAAAGCTGTTTCATTAATCTGAATCAATAAGCTTATAATAATGAGAAGAGAAGCTTAACAATCTAACACTTGTTTATTGTCAATATATACATATCATTTAGCCTCAGGGGCTAGCTCAATTGCCATGGTTTAAGGGACTTGTGTCTAGGTTACAAGTTCGAGCCCAGTGGAGAAGGGTAGAGGGGCAACCCATATCTTATTGAGTTTCGACAGGCTGTGGTTGGCCCAAAGGGTTAGTTCTAGACGGATTTCTCGGTCATTGAAAAAAAGCTATACATATCATTTAGGAACATAGTTTCATTTCCACCAGACGAGTTTAATTCATGTGCACTGAATAGGTTGGGAATACGTTCCTTAATTGCCGGTAGTCTAAAAACTATTTTGACTGTTCAGCCATCTTCGATTGTGTTGTTGTATGAGCGGATGATGTAATGTACTAGCGTTACAAGACTTTCCGCAATTTGAAATCCCTAATCCATCTCAATTCTTGTATATTTCATTTATAAACAGGGTACCAGGCTAGGGTCCCATAATGAGTGTGGAACAGCAAAAAGACCAACTGAAAGAGATGGACTGGAAAACTCTGGGTGGAACGGAGAGTAGTGAGGCTAATGTTGTACCAGCTGTGAAGAAACGGCTTCCAAAAAGGATTCGACAAGTGCCTGAGTATTATTTTCTTCCACGAAGATCCTTACCATACTCCATCGCCTTTTATGGGTCATTTATTGCTGCAGGTGTTGGTGCAGGAATGCTACTTGAAGGATGGATCAACAAGAAGATAAAAGGTAATCATATACTGCTTTGATTCAAATCACATTTCATTGCGTATATGTATACAGTTTCCACTTTTACACTTTGCGCTTGCATCAGTAGCATGTTTTTTACATAGCATATAAAGCCTTTTCATGAGTCTATTTTGGGATCTCAAGAGACATGTATTGTGTTGTAATGTTTAGAAGTCTATCCCTAGACGATAACGAAATACTAGAGGAAAATGCTCAATTCTTTCGATCTGGGTGTTAGATTATTAATGACTTAATGTGTTTGGACGCAGTAAATGCTTATGTCATAAGATTTCCACTCTATTTTTTCTTCTTGTGCAATTGAGAATGATTCATATGGATGTAATATACTCAGAAAGCCCTTTTGGGATGCCAAAGACAAAAGGACAATATTTACAGCATAGTCCTGATCTCGGAGAGTTCTTCAGGAACTGATCTCTTGCACAAATTACACTCCTTTTTTGCACCTATATTCTGTGATCTTAGTTCCAACAAGAGAACATTATACTAGCTGACGCTGACTTTAGAGGAGCATACATCTAGTATCAATGACACGAAAGAAGAGGAGTTATTATACTTTTAATTGTTTGATTACGTTGCATCGTTCTTCCTTTAAGTGTATTGGTTCCTTGCTAGTTGTTCTCTTGCTTCTTATCTTTTCTGCCTCATCTACCATTCAATCTATTTTTTTGTAATCCATTCTTGAGCAAACACTTTTCAAAAGATCGAAATGGACCCTTCACACGTTTGGAACTTGAAAGTCTAGGAAAACATATTTGTTAAGCTTTCCCCAAAAGCCAAATCCACTTTAATGGTGTCTTAATGCCTAACCATCTGACAAATGCTAGAGAAGACATTAAGACACTCAATTGAGTTCTGTCGACACTCAGAAACCTATTCAAACGCCGCAATTATTTGTTTGATTTGTCTTGTAATTTTCTTGTACCCTGATCTTCTCTTGTTTGTTCTTGTTAATTAATTTGCTCCCTAATGATAAATGATGAAGGAGTCATTTGGGAGTTCGACAAATGAACAATGAATTCTTTTCATGTTTCGATTGCGACTGCTTTTGGTCCAAGGAGTTCACTGGAGATGCATATCGTAACCATTACTAGATGATGATAATCACTCTTTGGCATCCAGTTCAATTTTGTAGGTTGCATATTTCAGGAGCAGAGTGCAGAACAGAGATGTTGAATTTGGCAGACGGTACTAAAACATTAGGTCGTATATTTGCCTTAATGGCTTAACCTTTGAATAAATAGAGAGGCCCGGCAAGTGGCCTTCCCAAGAATTTTGTATCCTGATCACTCAATAGTTTCGAAAACATCTCTACCTCAACATGGTAGGGGTAAGGTATTTATACACTCTACCATTTCTGGACCCCAGGGACCACAATCGGTTTGTTGTTGAACAATGAATGAACAGTTATAGTAATATTGGATGTGTGGAGCAATTGAACATTAATGTAACTATAGCCATTGAGGTTCACAGGCCAATTTCGTGCTACTAACAATGATTGAAAGAAAAAAGGCTGACCAGATGAAATTAAAATGACGAAATTCATAGAACACGAGTATATGCTATATTTAGACTTCGATTTTTTATAAAAATTTACTGATTTAATATAAAAATCGAAATTGAAGATAATTCATAGCGATCACGTGCTTTACATGTAATGATTAGCAAAACTTAGAATAGACTAACACTACTTCATAGTTCAGTGCAGTTAACAATTTCTCACACATCTACAGATTTTCCCTTTACTACTATGGCCTAAACTTTCACTGTTTTTTCAACCAAAAAAGTAAAAAAGAGGGGAGTTTCCAAATTAGCTATGAGCACCTGAGAATCGGAATCGCCTTGTTCAAGAGAGCATGCCGGAAAAAAACAAAGATCGGCGGTAGAAAGCGTTTCTCTGAGCAATTTTCCTGTACTGAACCAGCTGTTCTACGGAGTAAACGCAGCAGCCTTTTGAGTAGAGATAGGTCTGAGCAACAGGCGAGTTCAGTAAAACCTGTAAAAGCTGCTGCCTGTTCAGCCTCGCCAGTGTCCCAAAAACGCTAATTGCCTTCGCTTCATGATTTGATCCATAGCTTGTACTTTTTCCATTTCTATCCTGATCGGAAGAAGCACCTCCTTCTACCAGCGGAGGCATGCTTTGTAGGACGCTAATCTGCGCCTGTAGAAACTTCACGTATTTGTACGCCTCTTCTAGCATAGTCGCCGTATCTATTTTCTTGTCCCATGGCAATAGCTTCTCTAAACATCGTATTTTCTCGCTTAGCTTCTGCCTTCGCAATCGAGTTGTAGATGAACTATACGGCTGCCTGTTTTTTAGGAGGTTACTCATAACTTCTGAAACAGGCTTCACCGGTTCGACGACTCGGTTTTCTGTTGTGACCAGCGATGACGAGAAATCCAAATAGTTTGGCTGTTCGAGGCAACGGAGATCTGGAAGACTGTGGTATCCAAAGCCGTTGGAGAAGTAATTGAACGGCTCACTCAACACAACCTCATTGTTGTATGGATATAACTGGAGATTATCAGTTACTGGTTCCAGTTTTGGGAATTTCATCTTTTGAGCAGCATCGGGATTGATCTCCGTCTTCTTATTAAGCCATGCAGAATCTCCAGAATAGAACTCATGAAAAGTCGCCGAACTTTGCTGGATTTGAGACGAAGCAGTAGCACCAGCGCAGAGCATATCATTGGTGAAAGAAGGGCGAAAATTAGATGAGTGAGCTGAAAAAGGTTTCACTTCGCCATAGTAGCTGTGGTCGAGGTTCAAACTCAACAGAGACTGATAGCTCAGTCCGTTATACATGCCGTTGATGAAGGCTTCATCAGACTCCATAAGTGGCAGTAATAACGCTTCTCCGGCATTAAACTCCGGTTGAAGAAGAGGTAATTTTCTCTCCATAGCCCTCACACAAAACACGCAGAAAAATACAAGGGATATTCTATAGGGCAGATGGTATCTGTGATTCCGGTAGTGTATATAGGGGATTAAGGGACACGTGGCGGGATATGACTAGAGGTATATAACCGACAAGTAGCTCTGAGTACTGTTGATTCTGTCTCTAAAATGTGTACTATGCCGTTTCATTCGAAATTCGTTTCTTTTTTTGGCGGGTTCATCTAAGGCCTTTGATTAGATTTTGATCCAACGGTGGAAATGTAGGTTACTGCCCGTAATATGGGAAGCACCTCATTGTATACTAGCTCATCTGGATAAGGACAAGAATGAAGTGAATTATTCATAAAAATGGAGGGTTAAAAAAGAAATAAAAGTGAAACAGAAAGATGAAAAGGTAATAATTATGTACCTTGATTTGGCAGATACAGATAACGCTGTAAAACTTGCCGTTATCTTTGCTGCCATTTTACAACTCGAAAAAAAAGAACAGAATTATTTCACCAAGACTGAAAATACTATATCTACTTAATCCATTTACATCTAAAATAAAGATTAGGAACTCATTCACTAATTTTTCTTTTCCCATGACAATGAATTACATATTACAAAACTGATCAAGAATGAAAAAGGATATAGAAACTGTACACAAGAATCAAGTGATGAAGCAGGCAGCATAAAGAAATCAAAGACTAGAAGCAATCACCTATTCTCCCCTTTCCAACAGGGAGAGGGATTCGATTCTAACATCGAACACCGTTTCTCTAAGCAATCAGTATCCTAACAGCAAGTGTTGTCCTACTAATGCTGCTCCACAAAATTTCATCTATCCCACTTGGCCTGAAAGATTGCAGGTCTATGCTTAAGCCAATGTACCATCTCCCTTTCTAAAGGAGACTTGTTTAGAATACCATCCAGCATAGGACTGCCAAATACATTGGGACTATTCTTAAATGACCATATCCGATCCTTTGGCCATGCTCTCTGCGGCTGCTTCTCCTGCCAAGACAAGAAGTAAGAAACTTGAGTTGAGGGGAAGCTGCCCACTATATAATAAATGGAACTGGTGAAATTGACTGAAGCTATACACCCAAGCTTATCAAGCTAGTTGTATAAAACCCCCTATGTGGTTCACAATATTCATTGGCTGCCCAGTGTTGCCTTCTAAATGTTAGGTGGGGTTTGCCAAGATGAACAATGAGATGCATGGGGAAAAAAAGAAGAAACTCACAGCAAGAGAAGACAAGCACAATAAATTACAGCACTGCGATCAACAACTAAGTCACTTATATTATTCTGAGTATATTCTTCCTAAAGGGTATTGGGCATGTTCTGCTTAGAAGGCATTCCTCTACTAAAACATATGGCATCCAGCTGTAGGTTTCTTCTGCAATAGACAACAGACTAAATAGAGGTTGCTCTTCTGAAACTAACACAAGGCTTACCATTCTAGAGAGCATGAACTTCACAGTCCTTGGGCCGTAAACACGTTGGCGGGATGGCTTCTGGACTTTAGCATAAAAAGAGCCAGCTTCAGGTAAAGACAAGCAACCCCTGCTCGCCTTGAAAAGACAATTCTCCGGATCTGCATTAGCTTGGTTATACCAATAAAACAGCTGTCCTAAGCAATAATTTTCACCATATGTCTTGCGATACTCGTGAGTACCAGGTCCCAGCTTATCAGTATATTTGGGTCCCAGGTCTAAAGGACTTATATATACAGGAGGTGAAGTTACAGTCTTGTATTCCTGCAAAGAGAGAAGATATACAAGTCAAAACCTCCCAGTGCCCAGTGAAAAGGATATATACCCAAAAGAAGTTTGACAGGATCAAGTAACATACTCGTATCCTAAAAAAACACTTTGTATAAGCATATAAATGAATCAAGTCAGCAGCAGCATCATGTCGAGATTTGTATGAGCATGGAAGATCTCGGACCTCATCTCTCAACCTAGAACAAGGATGTGCAAGTCAAGAAAATTGCTTTTTGATAAAAATAACATAGCTAGAATATCATGGTTGACAGTTGACACTACTCACCATATTAAGGATTTTCGAAGGCCCGTCTCGAGATCATCTGACCTGGATGGATCATGAGCTCGAATCTTGGCCTTGAGATCATTTAGCATACTATCTTCCAAATGAGGAGCCATACATTGAAGCAGCTCCTCAACAAGAGACCCCTCGCCTCTCCAGATAAAAGAAACAGCTTCTTCAGGATTAAGCCTCTCAAGAGGAGGGGGAGCCTTTTCGGGGTCACCGAAAACACATCTCATTACATAACGCACCTGCCAAAAGCACATCAGCAGCTCTTAGATTTAACTTTATCTCAACACATCAAAAAAAGTCCTCAGCAGCCAATTCTTAAGCAAGAAAAATGGAAGGAAATGTAAGGATGACTTGGTCAAAAAGGAGAGTCGAACCTTGTCAAGAGTCAGAGCCAAGTTCTGAAGCCTTTGGTTGTAAACACCCTCAGCCTGTATTATTCAAGAAAAGATAATAATTATAAGAAGAAACATTTGCACATGCAGATGGAGGGAATAGAAATGGAACTATAAAACTCCATCTGACATCATGCATTGCATACTAACCTGAATCTCAGATTCGTTTTTCTCAACTTCCAGACAAACATCTGAAAAGTATTTCTTCTTCTCTTCCAAATTATGTTTGAGTATCTCATCGGGAAGCTTCGTCCTCTCAAAATTGATAAATCTCACCTTCAATAATAGCATATAATTCAGAAAATGCTAAAAAAATGAACAATGGTAACCTATAATCAATTCAAAGCAAAAGCATACCAAACGAGCTGAATAAGCAATCAACCAATGTGGCAGACCAGCAAGTAAACAACTTCCAAGTCCAGCTTTACCAAGATCAATATAATCTTCTTCAGAAACTGAATTCAGTTCACACGCCTCTAGCATCAGCTGGTGCCGGTTAAGTAACCCATGGTACTCCTGGAGCACCTGCAGACAACAATAATGATTCAGGTGAGGAGAAATAGGACTGCTGCAAGGGCATTAAATATGATTTCCAACAAAGGTGATCATTCAAATGATCAAAGCATTTTCCTTTAAGTAAAAAATGTGAAAATTCCAAAACACCAAATAACCTCAGTCATATAACAGCTTAAGGAGAAGCCAAGGTTAAGATAATTCTTCAAAACTAAGATGGAGAATGTACCTTCAGGAAAGCCCCTTCACCTGTAAGATTCAAGTAACTTCCACGGCAAACCTGGCTGCCGCATAAACAGACAGACGCTTCATACTCTTCTTTACTCTGTAGCATGAGACACCACCATTTAACCAAAATTATCCACCAAAAGGAAAAAAAGAGAAAGGCCCTATCCTCGAGCTTAACAGATCTTTAACATTATCTAAAAACTCACCTCTGTAACAGAATTGTAATCAAAAGTGACCTCTTCACCATAAGCAATTGGTCGTGTACTATAAATTCCAATCTGATACTGACCATCAACAGCTGTTACTCTGTTCACAAAAAGGTACATAAAAGTCATGAGAAAGACTATAGTTTTAAACCAGTAAGGGGAAAAAAGAGGGGATGATACATAAAACACACATATATTAACACATCTCTTAGGGAAACCATAATAACACTGACATTAAACTGTATTTCAACCTCTTTACCAAGAAAGAAAAGTCTTACAGACTTCCCTTTTCTCTGGGAAAGCAAATATCAGTTAAACGTCGACGCAAAAGGCACAAGCAGCTGAAACAAATGGTCAAAAAATTTGTTCCAAGTACAGACGGATCCAGGATGTTCGACCTATAAGAGGTTCTTAGCACTAACTTTACTTCTAAAATCATGGGTTCATATCTAATATTTGTTGAAATTTTAGTGGGTTTTAAGACATATAACTATGTGCTTCGTCAAAAATACTATGTTTGAATGAACCCACTGGCTAAGGGCTGCATCAACTACTGTCAAAGATTTCCCACTTCTCCATTTTTTGTATCTATTTTTGGAATTGCAAAAACATGTGATACATGGGTTCATAATATCGGTTCGAAATAAATCACACTAGAGCAAAGGAGGAAACTTACTTTGCTTCACAATTAGGTCTGCACGAGTGACAAATTCGACTAGCATAGTTAGCTTTGTGCATTGCATCAACAACAACTAGATCATATCCATCAGCATCACCCTAACAAGAGGAATTATTAATAGGGTTAGGAAAAAGGTTGAAGCAAAAAAAAGAATAGAATGAACCCATATCAACAAAGGATACCTTTGGCCTCTCAAGATAAATATTGTAAAACTCCGGTGCAGGATCATTGTTATTCCTTTGCAAGGAGCGAATTCCATCTTGCTTCTCAAACCACTTCCAAGCAGGATAAACCTGTATGTCTCAGGAGAGACATGATTAAAGTCATCTTTTAGAATGTACAATTCTCAAAGCAAAATTAAGTAAAAGGATACTCAAAAGCTGGAGGAATTGTACAGGCATAATCCAGAAGAAAGCATTTTATCCTTACCTCCCCCAAGAATTCGACGACAAAATCTTCCTCGCTGAAGCCACCTTCTTTGTTGCACACAACCCCAAGACCCTGACAAACACGTCACAAGTTCATCAAATGTTGGAAGAAACAGGATGGGCATTTTACCCAAATACAGAAGTAATAAATATTTTTTTTAGGTCTCAGAAATAACTATTATTCATTATCCTTACCTTTCTATAGGCAACATAATTGTCCTCTGGACGAGTATCAATGGCATTCAGCATGAACTGGCATAAACGTACAGTTCTCTTGTCCTGATCTTTGTCTGCAGTTTCCAGAATCTCCTCGAAAACAGGCTTCAGAGAATATATCATTGGTGTGTGACTGCCCGTGAAGCGCCGAACTTGCTTGTTTAGAGTACGAAGGAGCACGTCTTCAATAAACAAATGCTTGTCCAGTAGAGACCAATCCGATTCATCTGGCATGGAATCGAGGAGAAGATTATGAGTGTATGGATCAATACCATAGACTTCCTGCTCTATCACCTCTTCTCCAAGTGTTTTCCTTGGTTTATAATCCTTCACTTCTGGAATTTCCATATCAGACTCCTCAGTCCCATTCTTCTGCACACTAAGCTTCCCAGCATAATCCTCTGGCAAAGAAACCAGCATCTTTCTTTTCACTTCTTTCTCATCAGCTACAATAACATAATGATCGATGACTTCATATTTCCTTGTAACCGGAGGGACCAGGCTAGCCTTCGTCATGCGAGCACCCCATTCACGATCGTCAGCAAAAGAATCAAACCCATCATCTGGAGTAAAATAATCTTTTGATTCTGCAGCTCCACATTCTGATCTTAAATCCAAGTCACTTTCTGTCTCTGAAGCAGTACTCTCGTTGTCACTCGAAGTATCACCAGAAGATCTGCTAAGATCATCAGATGTTTCACTCCCTGAATCTAAGGATTTCAACCTCAACTTGGATAAGCGTCTTTTGATCTCTCTATCACTTGCAAACTCTCCATAGTCGGATACACCATTAACATAGGAAGATCCATTGCTTCTGTTGAAGTATTTCTTTTCAGACATTCTAGCAGGATTCTTTTTGTATTTTGTTGTACTAGAAGAGAAACCTGGAGGAGACTCATCTTTCGAAGTCTTCATCATCTCATCTCTTGTACTACGGAATGACTTGGGATCTTCTTCCAACCTAGTAGCGAGACGGATAAATAGTGCAATAATGCGATTCATGTCTTTGGCATCACCACGGTTTTTTGATCTGAGCCACAGCATTTGTAGAATATCAATCAGAAATCAGAATTTTCAGAAATTATGTTAAAGTAGAACAGAAGTGCCACACAAAAAATTGAACCATTTGCACCATATAGATTAAAAAATTTATCGTGTAATTACTCCACAACCACCTTTCCCTTCATTCATCAACCACACAAGAGGGAAGACACGAAGAGGAGAACAGAAAAATGCAGTTTTGGCATTGGAAAGCAGCAAGGAAGACAAAAGCATTCCCTGGAGGATTGAACATATGGACTATGTTCCTTAATGTGTGTGGGTGCACTGGGTACATCCAGCAACATTGAAAGAGGCTATAATCAGTTGGAACGGGCAGAGGGCAAAGAAGCAGCTTAAAGACTTCCGGAGTGCCGTCTCTCAATGCATTTCTGGTCATTATGGAAGGAAAATTATATGTTGTGAAAACAAATATACAGCAGTACACTTGGTCAAATTTAAGCCTGCATCTTTCCGTATTCTTGGTGTAAACATGAAGGTTTACTGAAATGTAATACTTTTGTTGACTTTCTAGATCCCTTATTTATCTGAAGGAAACAGAAGCCTTCTTATGTGCATACTCTAGCACTTTCTTGGTGCAATCAACAAATTCTCACTTCAAAAAATTGCAGTACAGGTCCGCTCATTATCCCTGATTCACACTTTCAGTCCCTCTTTGCACCTTTAGCCTTTTAGTTCCCTACGCAGTGACTTGAATCCTAAAGAAATAGGCATTAATGGATCTGTAAACCAAGGGCTCATGGTGAATGTGTGCCATTGCCTAAAAGAGTATTTCATCATTTTTAGGGATCATTACTAACAGGGAACAGTGATTTTATCAGATCTATATTTCTTTCGGAACATACTGTTTTCCTTAAAAATGAGACTCGAACATGAATATTGCCACTTTTAAAAAGGCAACCATGACACACTATTGAATGCAGGTTGACGAAGTTGCTAGAGTTCAGCTAGTTTTGTATATTATTGGGGCTAAATTGGTAAAAGTTTTCCAAAGATAATTGGGTACAATGGACTAAGGATTCATACAGTTGATCCTGGCTCATTTGGGATTGATTGTTGTTCCTGATTGATTAAATAGCACAATTAAAGGTACAATTAAGGTCAAATAGAGGTATCAAATATGCATTGATCTCCCAAAACAGAAATTCACACAATTCTGCTGTTGCAAAGATACGCCGACACTAAAAGAATCATACACAATACGGAATGCAAAACTTACTTTAGCGCATCCCGACACATTCGACTTATATCCTCTTTGGCAGATTTCAAGCCACGACTAGCATAATATCCACTTCTGATTTTCTCCTCAATCTCTCCGACCTAAAGAAAAGGGGACAAGGTTTAGAAGCATCTAAACAGTATTTAGAAAGAAACTAAGCAAAAACTAATAGTACCTTTGGAACAAAAAATTCAAAGGTATTTTCCTTCATTATCTCCCTTAGACTTGAGGCAAGAAATTCCTTCATCCTCTTGAAACAATTTCTTGATTTCCTCATTGCCAAATGCCTCAATTGGGCATCCCTAGATAGCATGGATGAGGACTTTCTAGCATCGAAAGCCTTTGAACGTTTATACAAGCTCCGGCGGAATAACTGGTTGGCAAACTCTCTCTTGTCCGAACTTTCCAAGTAGTCTCTCAGTCCAATTGAATCATCCATCTGATTTTCCTGACTATTATAAGTTCTATAAGATGATGAGGTTCTATCAGAAATGTTTTTGAGACTCTTAACTTTCAAATTCGAGCTCCTGCTCCTAATCCAAATAATATTTGGAAATTTAACAGCAACATCTTCAAGTTGGCTGCAACCTCTAATATCTATATAGGATAAACAAGAGAATGAAAACAGAACATCCTCAAGAATTCTGGGAGTTATGCTGGTACAATCACGTAAAACCAAGGAAGTTATCTTTTCTTTGTTGTAACCATTCTGCAAAAAGAAAAAATAAATAAAGAATCTGTTACTGTGGAATCATAATTTCTTGACAATTTTCTACTTGTTAAAATTTTTCCAATTTGGGAGCCAGTAGGAGAGAAAAAGTAGCAGAATGTCATGAAAGGAAAAGCATACCATTATCGTCTGCATCATGGAATCAGTACAACTGGAAGCAACAGATAACAGGTCAACCTGAGGGGAGATACCCTTATAAATCTTTACTATGGATCTCCAATGCTTACAAGTTAAAGAAGCATAAACAAGAGATTTAACATCAGCTTTAAGGAAATGAAAGACCCGTCCAAGCACACGATCATCCAGTAGATCCCAGCTTCCATTTTTTATTCCAGATGTAGTAATGGTTTCTCTATTGAAAGTTTCATCACCACATAGATCATCAAACTGGCATTCATCATTCTGGAATAAAAATATGTCCTCTTCCATTTCATATTCTTCTTCACTTCCATGGCACCTCGCCTTTTTGCTGGCACGAAAATCTATCAGAGAGAGATACTTTAGAGAATGAGAAGCAGCACATAAAGGGGGAGAAAGACCAAAAAAAAGAAGAAAATAGTTGAGCAATCGAGTCCTTCGTAGCATAACAGACCCTCTCCTTTCTGAATCCAGGTTGGCTTGTGGTTTTTTGACATAATTTGGAACGAAGATAAATTTCTTTAAATCACAAATACATACAAGGGACAGGGAAGGAGAGGAAGAGGTTCAAATTCTAAGGAAAGAAGCGACTCATTCATCATATGCAACGAAGTTGTAACAGAAAGCGGGCGTATGACTCAGACATCCTAAAGGCAATCGCATTACAATAAAAACTAACAAGCGAATCTTCTGACGCAAGGAGCACGAACCTGGATTGCTCTCTTTCTTTGGTTGTCTTGCATTTATCCAGGGATCCAGGACCTCATTAATAGCAGCAGCAAGTTCCCTGCTCTTGTATGACTTCATGACCAACTCATGAAGCTTTCCTTGGGTATGCCCGATAAACTGAGGATGCATGCCATGAAATGTGCAAGGAGCACCACTAGGTGCACTTTGTAGAGAACTCTCCAACTCTGACTCAGAAGCTCCAAGAGTCTCATTGGGTGTTTGGCACATCTTTGACAGATCAGATGTCTTTGAACTTGAAGCAACTGGGACCCAGATCCTATCCACCCTTCTGAAAGCACTGCTATTTTCTGGTATAACACCTTGATCAACCAATACCTGCAACTCAATAAACGAGAAAGGCCCTCTTTCATGCCCAGCCCCGTCAAGGTAGTACCACTCACCTAAATGTAATTGTAACTCATCCGCTGAGCAAAGACGATCCTTTGGAATAATTAAGGGCATGATGCTCTTACTGGAACCATGTGATTCTTGGTCCTGCCTACTTTTCGAGCGATAGACGGCTTCTTCTGACGACCTCTTAGTATCACCAGTCACCACATATGGTCGTGATGACCTCTGAGGATGTCTATCTTTTCCTCTAACTTTAGTGTGAGGCTCAGATACAAATGACCCATGCTCCTTAACTACACATGCATTTATCCTGATCACTGGAAGCATCATCCCTTTAGTACCCCTTAACACTGGAGGTTTAGATTGATTGGGTCTTCCAACAACATTACTATCATTCCACTCATCAGGAGTAAAAGCCCATGATGGAAGATCAAGCTTTCTGCTGTGTGACGGGTTATACAATTCATCTTTCTGCAGCCATCTTGGGTCTTCAATCCCAGATTTTGACATGAGGCATAGAGGATAACCATCATTAAGAACAAGTTTCTTTTTCCACAGCCTATCTTGTGTAGCTTCATCAATTCTTTTCCAATCACCACCCTTGCATGACCACAGACCAGAAAACAATTCAGCTGGGTCACTGCAGAAGAAATCACTTTCCTTGTCACTGGTCCTTGGTTCTGTGGATTCTTTCTGCACCTCTGAACTAGGTAAGAACTCATCTGAACTTTGATTCCAGTGTTCCCCTACATAAGAGAAACCAATGCATACTTAATCATAAACTTCCTTAACAACAAGATGGAAAAAAGTGTATACATCTGATGCACACAACATAAGTGGTTAAAGCAATCCAAAAGCATATAAACAAAATGACATGATAAGGGACCAGTCCTGAAAAAAACAAACCCTGAATATATTCAAGTCCAAACACAGTTAGAAGAAAAGTCAATCAACCGCATAACAAAAGTTCTGATACAGATACTAAAAAACATATATACAAGCCTGTATACACAATAAAGATATTATCTTTTACATCTATCTACCTGTACCACATAAAATTCCATTCAAGAGTAGTTTTAGGTTTTTCCTCAGCCCCCCACCCCCCAAAAAAAAATTACATCAAACATTTTAGTCTCAAAAGTTAGGAGAGAGGCTGATCACAGCCAGTGACGAAATTGGGTGTGCTGGAGATAATTAGACAACCTCTTCAATGATGCAAGTAGATTATCTACAAAAAAAATGAAAGAAAAAGAAATGCAAGATCAAGTTAGACTTGGTACAATCCGGCCTCCAAACTTTTTCTCTCTCCAAAACCCCAGGACAGGCGAACAACCATAGTTTCTCTATTTTAATAAGTAGGGATAAACAAATATAATTGGTATGAAAGTAAGTTATCTATAAAAAAAAAATGAAAGAAAAAGGAATCCAAGATCAAGTTAGACTTGGTACAATCAGGCCTCCAAACTTTTTCTCTCTCCAAAACCCCAGGACAGCGAACAAACATAGTTTCTCTATTTTAATAAGTAGGGATAAACAAATATAATTGGTATGAAATATTGACTGTCATTAATTATTTCAATTACAAATCATAAGGAAATTAATAGACTGCGACTAAGATAGGATGCACAAATTAGCTGATACCTCAGGGTAACTTCAAACTGATCAAAAAAGAAAACAGATCTAGCTGAAACTCAAAATGGCAAAGTAACATAACAATATCATCTCCTTCATCCAAAAAAATAAAAAATATAACAATCTCATCTCATGGTATTAAACCCCACTTCAATCAAGCTAACAACTGCTACTATTCACAATTTTCCTCCTTTACATTCAAATTAGCTTCAGACTTGCTTGTATGTTGCTTTGAGAAAACTGCAGTTGTCGCTCAACAAAAGGTACTGCTGCCAGTTTCAGAAAGTAAACAACCATAGCCTAAATGAGTGAAGAAACAATCGTATAATAGACAAACATGAGATTTACCAAACAAGTACACCAATTTTAAGTAGTCAGATCTCCACAGGAAAGATAATGTTTTCAGCAATAATTATCTTAGGCAGAGAGCTAAGAAAACTAAATCAGCAGTAATACCCCACGAGCTATATATTCTCCACATACGCTTCAATAAAAAATGATCAAATAACTTCCTTTATCACATAGGCATAGCAGTGGAAAACTATACCCCTTCAATGATCACCAAGGAGATACAGAGTTGAAGTAGAAACAAAACGAAGAATTACTTACCTTCAGCACTTCCCCATTTCTCCCACTCCACATGCTCCAAGGTCACTTGCAGCACTTCTGCAGAAGAGAATAGCAGACGGGAATATTAAGTGTCAGAAGAAAAAATCTGAGCACTACCATGAATAGAGAGATAATTCTAAGAAAAACCATGAGTTACTCACCACCAATAATCTCCAGTTCCCTGCCAGGAGTTACAGAAAAGCCCTCTAATAGTGCCCCTACTCTCTCATCAATATGATGTTCGAGAGAAGGTTCAGCTGCAGTCAAATTATCCCCATGACATGGTACAATCTCTGATGAAGGAGGAAAAGTATCCACAGCTGCCTGGTCATTAAGTTGAGCTAGATCACACTTATCTTCCAAGACATTACCAGAAGCCTCGGGAGGGCTCACCATCTGTGTAACTACATCTGAAACAACTGATGGAAAATTTACAGTTGCCATAGGAGAAACTGCATTCTCAACAGTAACCCACCTTTCACTATCTGCGTGTTTGACAAAGTGGTCAGCCACAATATATCCCTCTTCCACCAGTGACTTTAGCTTGCATAATCTGGAAGGTCCTTGTTCCACACCAAACTGATCGACGTAATACCACTTTCCAATGGTTCCTTCTGCTACAGTTGTAACATGTGGTGGGGTATTGCATATATCCATGTCTTCTTCCATAGATGCCGCCTCCTCAACAGCTCCACTTTCCTCTGAAGGCTCCAAGGCATTCACTGCAGGACATTGAGGCAAACCATCATTGTTTACTGGATGGTTGCCACTTTTAACAATTGAGCAGTTACTATTTTCAGGACAGCTTCTAACCTCAGAATCCTTAGCAAATTGATCTTTCATACTGACATCCTTTTGGCTGCTGAACTTTCCTTCATGCTTTTTGCCTTCAAAATGACTTTCCTTTTTATCACTTGGTCCACTTTTCCGACCTGTGTCTCGATGATAAGTAGTCCTACTCCGATCACGTGGGGACGGCTCCAAGAAGTTTGGTGTCCTGTCCCTCCTATGATGGTGACGGCCTTGATCTTGTGGGGACCACTCTGAATAACTTGGGCTCCGGCTTCTATGATCATAATGACGACTCCGGTCATAAGGAGACCTACTGTGATCAAAGTTACGGCCTCGATCATAGGGAGACTTCTCACGGCGGGCTGGGCTTCGATCCCAGTTATCAAGATGGCGGGCCCGGTCACGTGGGGACCTCTCCAAATGACGAGGACTGCTATTAAGTCTGTCATAAGGAACTTTAGATGTCTCATAATGCCTGGAAGAATACCTGTCAGGTGGAATGTTCCTATTAGAAGGAGCATTCTTGTGCAACTTCTCAGTAGAACGCCGCAAACTGTGATCTGCTGTGTATACAGCTCGACTTCCATCATCAGAAAGTTTCCTGCTTTTTGAACTTGAGAAGTCATCATACTCACCCCGGAACTTACGGTCATTTTTATCTGAATCAGTACCATGCCGTTTTAACCTATTACCTGAGAAGTATTCTCTTGCAGGATTATTGCCATTTCTCAGTTCGCTCTTGGAAGGACCTTCTTCTCCAACAATCTTGGAACTAATCCTTGGGTTCCTTTCTGGAATGCTAGGTTCATATCTAGATAACCTCTTCATATGCTGAATTCCACCACTTCTACCACCATCTTTCTCCCCAGAATGCTTACCTGAGGAAGGTGGTGTCCATTCATGGTCATTTCTCCATCCTTTGTCCTTGGCCGAAGGTGGCGTCCATTCACGGTCATTTCTCCATCCTCTGTCCTTGGCCGAAGGTGGTGTCCATTCAAGATCATTTCTCCACCCTTTGTCCTTGGCCAAAGGTGGCGTCCATTCACGATCATTTCTCCATCCTTTGTCCTTGACCGAAGGTGGCGTCCAGTCTAGGTCCCCTTTCCAACCCTTGTCTTTACCAAAATCATACCTGCGTGTTCTGCTATAGTTAAAATCATCCCTTGCTGAGCCCTCACCTTTCCGCCACCTATCAGGTACAAATTCACCTGGTTCATAACCAGGTTCATTCTTATCAAACTCCCCTTTTCTGTCAGACTTATCAGAAATATAGTTAGCCTTTTCCCATTCCCCTTTGCGGCACCTTCCTTTGAGAAACTCACCCCTTTTAACATCAGGTGTAATCTCCCCCTTCTCAATTTCACTCTTTATTTCGAATTTTCGCGAAAATGATTTCTCCGGAACAAGTTGTCCGTTGTCCACAGGTAAAGTACCCAATTCACCCTCCTCAACTTCATCTTTTCCAGCGTCACCATTAGACTCAATTTCTTTAACAACACTCTTAGAACTCAAGTTCACTACTTTTTTCTCCCGCTTTGCTTTCATCTTACCATTCATCTTTTTTTTCTTCTTCTTCACAGTTGCTGTAGTAGAATTTAAAGAAGAAGTACTGAACGTGCTGTTGTTAGTCTTGGGTCCACAAACTGAAAAACGCTCCATAATATGCTGTACAGGCACACATGCAACGCCTCCATCGCCCATGGAAAGCTCAAAGCTCTTCCCCACCGCCAAAACCGCACCACAGTCGCCAGAACCAAACCCTAATAATTTTCTTCTTCGCCAGGGTTGTTTATGCTCATACTGCTCCAAACAAATTCAGCTTGTCCAATTCCAATATCCGCCGGGAAAAAAAACCCTAGAAACATCCACAAAGCACATACAACAAGAAAAACAAAGATTAAACAATCAAAAATCCAGCAAATTAAGAAGAAAGAACAGAATGTAGGGTTTTGAAAAAGAGGGGAAAACTAATAGGTGTAAAATTGAAAGTTCTAGGGTTTATAATGTGAAAGAGATACATACCAGTTGAAATTGGGAGCTGAGTCGTGAGTTGTGAGATCGAAGAAGAGAGCTGAGTCAAACTCCGAGTCGAATCGAGTTTGTTGATTGTAGAGAAGAAGAGGAAGCGCGGGGGATCGAATGGATTGTTGATTTTCGCAGAGAACGAATCTCTATTTTTCGCCTTTCTCTTTCTTTTTCTCTCTCTGTATAATACTAATAATCACTATTATATAGTTTTATTATATTTTCCTCGAGAGAATTTTCTCGTTCGGGCTGGGCTTTTGGCCTGAGAAGAAAGAAAGAAAACCTCAGTCAGTATTTACCCCTTTTTTTTGTACCTTGTAGAATTTTATGTAGGCACTCATAACAGATTTCTACCGGAAATGGTAATGTAAAGGGCTTTACACGGCGGCATTAGGGTGAATTCGAAATAGTTTGAATTTCACCATGGCATCGGCGAGAATTCGAAATGGCCGGATTTCAGTGGTCAGCGTGAATCCGAAATAGCCGGATCTCAGTGGTCAGTGTGAATTCGAAATAGCCGGATTTCAGTGGTCGGCGTGAATTTGAAAAAGCGGGAGTTCAGTGATCGGCATGAATTCAAAATAGCCGGATTTCAGTGGTCGGCGTGAATTCGAAACAGTCGAATTTCAGTGATCGGCGTGAATTCGAAATAGCCGATTTTCAATGGTCGATGTGAATTCGAAATAGTCGGATTTCAATGATCGGCGTGAATTTGAAATAGTCGGATTTTAGTGATCGGCGTGAATTCTGAAATAATCGGATTTCAATGTCGCGCTAACATAAATTCTGAAATAGTCGGATTTCAATGCAGCGTCGGCATGAATTCGAAATAGTCGGATTTCATTGTCGCGCCAACGTGACTTTGAAATAGTCGGATTTCCATGTCGCGTCGGCGTGAATTCGAAATAGTTAGATTTCAGTGCCGCATCGGCGTGAATTCTAAAGGGTCGAATTTCAATGCCACATCAACGTGAATTCGAAATAGTCGGATTTCAATACCGCATCGGCATGAATTCGAAATAGTTGGGTTTTAATGGAGGTATCTAACACTTATCTTTATACCATTTGGGTAGACTTAATTTCCCTAATTGTTTTAGTCTTTGACATTTGAGAAGATTCAATAGTGAATGTTGTTGATTAAGTATTGATTTTGAGTTGAAACATGAAAAATGAGATTTTTGAATGTGAATTACAGTAGTATTTCACTTGGAGAGAAATTGAAATTTGGAGAGAAAATCTATAAAACAATTTAATTTTTGGAAATTTATTTAAAGATTAGATTTTTAAAATTTGATATTTTTGAAGTTAAATTTGATTCAAAATATATGGTAAGTATTAGCTAACTTGCTATCATTATTAATAGAATTTAAGTAAAATAATAATTTGGGCAAGTAAATATGATTACTTTTTCTAGTCCAATATTAAGTAAATTGTTGAGATTTTTTCATAATTTAAAATAAATAAATTTTTAAAAACTAAAGAGAATTGTTGAGATTTTTCTTATTTACCCTTTCTTTAATAAGAATTTTAATATTTTATATTTTCAAGGAAAATGGTTTAGAACCATCAAAAGATAATTGTGGTAAGTAACATTTAATTTATATATATAAATATTTTTCTTAAAAAGTATATAAATTAAGTAAATTGTTAGGACTTTTTTCATAGTTTAAAATAAGTGAATTAATTGTTCAAAATTGTTAGAACTTTTTTCATAGGACTTTCTAGTCTACTGTTTTCATAGTTTAAAATAAGTGAATTGTTTAAAATTTAAGAAAGTTATTAAAGACTTTTTCCCTTATTTATCTTCTTTTAATAAGATTCTTAATACTTTATATTTTCGAGTAGACTAATTTAGAATAATAAAAAAATATTAACCAAAAGTAACTTTTAAGTTACATTTTAAAAGATTTTTCTTAAAAATATATCATATCTGGATTATTTCTTAAAAATATATCATATCTGATAATTACCTTAATATGAAATAAACCGATATTTAAAATAACTGAAGATGAACTACTATTACTACCACACATATGTGTGTGAAAATTAAAACTGACCATCTGCCCGGAGGGTAGGTAAATGTGTTTCTGAAACAAAGGGAGGGGTGTTTTTGTCATTTGGTAATGTGGATCTTGAAAAAAATAAAATAAAAATAAAGATCATAGGGACATTTTGGTACAGCAATGGGGGTAAAAACGTCATTTGATACTTAAATTGGAGGGAAAATTATCTTAAGTTGGAGGGAGTTCCAAAGTTAATTATCTGGATCCCGCGCTCCCCAAAATTATAAGATGTGTTTGAGACAAATGAGAAATAGCGGCGGAGTCGAGATTTTTAGTAACGGACTTAAGATATAAAAAGTAAATATATGAAAAAATAAGAAAAAAGTTTTTATCAATGTGAGGTAATTTTTTATCAAAAGGAATTTGATTGTACCTCTCCGCATCGACGAGCAATATTTTTTTGTTCCTCTTGCAATGAAATCCAAACAATTTTGGGGTCGTTTGGTGTGAGGAATAAAAATAAATAGTAAGGGATAAGAAAATAGTAATGGAATAAAAATTTTGTGTCTTGTTTGATTGTCATATTTGGAACAAATTATTCCAGCATTTATATCATAGTAATGTGCTAAGTTATCTTATATACATAATGGGATGAGTTATCCCAGTATAGCTAATCTCAAAATAACTAATCACGGAATAACTTATTCTCGACCAAACGACCAATTATAGTAAATAATATATAATTCTCAAATCCAATAACATAAGTTTTCTTTTTTTCTGTGTTGTTTGTCAAGCAGCAGAATGTATGCTCAATGGAAGATGGTACGAGGTACAGCTATCATTGCCGAAGGTTTTGTTTTTCTTGTGTAAGAATTGAACAAGTGCTTTACTCCTATATTTTTTCAAAAACCATAAATAAGTATTTGAAAATACCTCTAAACTTGACATTTTATTAGTTTTGTCCCTAAATCATTGACAATTTTATTAAAAATACTCTTTTATTTGACTAACTAAACTTAATATATACTTTCAATCTGCCAACATGA
Source organism: Solanum stenotomum (assembly GCF_019186545.1). Lineage (NCBI taxonomy): Eukaryota > Viridiplantae > Streptophyta > Magnoliopsida > Solanales > Solanaceae > Solanum > Solanum stenotomum. The sequence continues at coordinate 7,032,173 of NC_064290.1, read as the reverse complement.
CATAGCAAGTGATCTCAAATTCATGTAGAAGTATGGAACTCTTAATAAAAAATCGAGGGAAGTGTTGAGAACACTTTCAAACTTGGCGAGAATTTACTGGTGTATTTTTCACTCATGTTGCAAGATCAGGTGTATTTATGTTCAGTTAATCAAGTAATAGAGTGTTTTCAAGACTGTTAATAGTTTTAGGATGAAACAAATAATACATCATAGAGTTTAGGGGTGTTTTCAATACTTCATCTATTTTTTTTTCAAATTTGGTTACTCAACTTAGTCGGATTATTAAAAGGGTTGATTTTCCAGATCACTTACAAAATATAAAATAAATTATGATATTTTTATGAGAAATTTCACCCTATATTTGGACAAGAATGTTGGGTATATAGCAAGAGTTAATGGAAAATTGAGGGACGATGAAAAGAGATGAACTTGAAAAGTTCTCTTATGCTTTAGTAAAAAGGCATTTCTTCCTCATTGGTGGTGGAAAGAAAAATAGAAGTGTTTAAATAGAGAAACACTTCTATTAGTTGTTAAAAGGGTTGGAAAGAGGGACCCCTCTCGCGTCGCCGTCGTCGTCGCTCGGCTGCGGCTGCAGCTGCGACTGCGGCCTTTCGGAACCAGTTCCTCTTGGCTATAAATACCCTTGATTCCTCAGATTTTTACTTACGAAATTTTTGACTTCTTCTTCTGCTGCTGCACAAATTTTATTCGTGTACTTTACTGTCGTTGAGTGGCTCACTAACACTAGAGTTTTGGGTATCAATGCACTGGTGATTAAGATCGTTCTATCCTGGGAGGATATATTCCAATTCAAACCTCGGATACTTGAGGGGAATAATTTTCTTAAGGGGACACTACATTCAGTAGGCTCGATTTTCTTTCCATTGTGTTTCATACAGATTCGAGAGATACCCTATACATTTGGCATTAAACACACACACATCTTGGAATAGTGTTGGCCAATAGTATCCACATTATGACATCTTCGACGTCATACGAACATCACAATGATGCCCACTTATCTGCAATGCATGACAGGCATTAAGAATTGGTTAGACTTCAACTTCTGGGACATAACACCGATTTATATGATTAATGCATTCCATAAAAATATAAGGTTCGTCCCAAAAATACTTCATCATCTCAAAGAGAAATTTCTTCTTCCAATAATTACTCAGCCCGTCGGGCACAATTCCACAAACTACATAATTATCATAGTTTGCATAATATGGTGTTGAACAATGAAAGAGCACCATAATCAACTCAACGGAAAATACTTCATCTATCTTCATCTTCCTAGCCAATATAACACGCAGTTCAAGATGAGACAAATCGTTAGTCGCTTGATTCTCACAACTCATTCAATCCTTCATCTCAAAATCAAATTCTTGAAGGAGAAGTACCACTAAATCAACCTTGGTTTATCCTCTTTCTTTGCCATCAAGTATCTAAGAGCAGCATGGTCAGTGTGCACTATATATATGTCACGCCCCTAGCCTACACCTTGGATGTGGCCGCCACTCGGAGACCATCACTGGCCTCAAACGGACCTTTGACCTGGCTTACTTAACTCAACAGAATAAACTCAATGTAATAGTTTAAATGATATCATCTTAGCTAAAATGGCAAATTATGTCTCAAAACAAAGTATCTGCAAATACATAGATGAGGACTCAATACTAACTGTCTGACTATTTATGAAGCCTCTATAATACTGAGATAGATGTTGGGACAGGCCCTACAACATCCTAATAAAGAAAAAAAACTAGGAAAACGAAATAAAAGAGTCCTCCGGAATGCAAGGAGGCTCACCACCGACTCTGGAGTGCTCAATTGGATCAACGGCGCGCTGGATGCTAATCCTGGTTACCTGCGTCTGCATCATAATAAAATGCAGGCCAACTGGCATCAGTACATTGAATGTACGAGTATGCGAGTTGGAATGCTAATAACAACTTAAGTTTGAAAGGAGTACAAAGCAACACTTACATTGGCTCTGTTTAACTCGTGAATAACTGAACTCAATATAAAGCAATGAACACATGCAATATATAAGAAAACTTTATAAAACAGTAAAAGCAACGTAGTTCGTTAAAGGAAATGCAGTAACAAACTCAACTTTACTCATATAATAAAATAATATAGTTTCTGTGGGAGATTCTCTAACTGACAACCACCACTATGAGCCTAGGTGGTGATACAACGTCTTGCCCACGCTGCCAGAACTGTCTTATACTTTGCCGTCATATAGAATGCTTAACTTAGTGGATCCACTAGCTTAACTTATGTGATCATCTAAAAAGTATAACTCATTAATACCCATGATGGCTACATGGTTTATGGAGACTTGAGTTAATATGAACTCGCATCCCCATATCAGTGCTCAATACTACTCCCAAAATATGATACTAGCTTTTTATGTTTAAAACATACTTCTTTCTGTGATTTGAGATAATTACTCAAAACATAGCTCAAAGGCTATCTTGGAATCGATATTCCATTTTCTTGCTCAAATGTGAAAATATTTATAAATTCTTTGGGACTACTTAGTTCCCTAATAGCTTTTTGAGAAATGAACTCAACTCTTTATTCTTTGCTTAACTTGAAACTTAAGTCTTAAAACAAAGTTGAAACATTTGCAAAAGACTCTTGAAAACTTTGATGACTTCACTTGACTTGACTCTTACTTCACTTGAATTGACTCTTAACTTTCCTTGAATTGAATTATGGATTCAAGGATTATGATTTGTGATAGGAAAGGCCTATTGATGTTTAAGAATGATTTTTGAATAGCTAAACTTGAGAAAAGTTACGAAATCACCGTCTTAGAACAAGTCCGCGACGCGGAGATGTTTTAAATAATTATTCGCGAAATTAAATTTTGAGATAGAGGAGTCCGCGTCCTCTTTGCGACGCAAAGCAGATTTTTGTTCACAGGGGGAACAAGTCCGCGACACGGACTTGTTTCATGAACATTACTTGACCTTTTCCTTCTTCGTTTTTCAGACTCAAACCACCTAAATTCGATTATCTTCCTCAAATTCGTTTTAGATCCTGATACCCAGCGTATGTACCCAAGAACCTAACTCAAAGTAACTCTAAAACACAATGTAAAGATCTCGGAAACTCCACAATTCAACCCAATTCAAGAACAACATTCAAATTCAAGAATTCATGTCAAGACCACAACTTTCAAACTCTTTTAGGACGAATTGCGCTGAAACTTAACATGTTTGGCGTGTGAGTGAATGAACCCAACGCTATGAGAGACTCACATACCTTGTAAGATCAATTCCTTGGCAATCCACAACCAAAATCGATCATTCTTCGCGAATCTTGCTTTTCCTCTTCTCCTTTCTCTTGCGTTCTTTCTCCGAAAGCCCTAACTCTATTTCTCAAAAGCGTAAACTGAACCAACTCAGTTTTGACCCCACTTAATTTACTAAAAACAGATTTAATTAATTGGGTAAGGAAAAGACCGAACTACCCTTTTAAATTCCGGATTGGGCATTTCTTCATTCGAACAACCCAACTTACAAAGGACGTAACTCACTCATACGAACTCGGAATCATGCAAACTCGGCGGCGTTGGAAAGATAAATACAAGAGCTTTCCAACCATATCTTGAAATACACCTAAATCATCCTGAGCTAGGAGTTATGGTCAATTGAAGTTGACCAAAATCTCAACTTTACATTACTTAAAAATTTCCAGATTTCCTTATACTTTCCAAAAAAGATTATTTCAAGTTCTTAGCTTCTTTCTAACTATTTCAAGTTGCAAGATGTTACAATATATATATCACTTTAGTGCCCAACAAATAGGCTCTAAATTCCTCAAATCCATATACACCAACCAACAACTCTTGTTACGTGACATATTGTTCTTTTGGGCACAATTTAGAGTCTTGCTGGAATAATAAACCATGTGGAAGAGATTGCTTTTGTGTTTCCCAAGGACAGAACCAAGGGCTACACTACTAGCTATTTCAATCTAGAGCAATAATGATTGGGGCTGAGACAAGCTTCTCTTTCAAACACAAGAATGTCTTTAAATAATTTTCACCAAAATCAAAGACACTCTTCTTTTCAAGCAACTTACACAAAGGAATAGCCACCTTGGAAAAATCTTTTATGAACCACCTATAGAATCCGACATGCCCTAAGAAATTCCATAAACCTTTCACTAAAATTGGAGGAGGCAACCTAGCAATCACAATTATTTTCGCTTGATCAACTTCAATACCTTTTTCCAAATACTTAGCAATCACAATTATTTACTCATAATATATTTGAAATGGTCATTTTATTTTATTCAGTGGCCAATAAATCTTATTTCCTTCAAACTTTTCATCGACAAGCTAACTTGAGTAAAAGGGAAACTTAGTGTACTAAAGCTCTCGCTATATGTAGGATCTGAAGAAGATCCGAACATAGAGATCTACTATACACAGTCTTACCTTACATTTTTACCGATAATTGTTTCCAAAACCTCACAGAATTAAAAGATTTCCAACCCAAACGAAGAGTCACTAATTCTAATACCAAGTACAAATAAAATGGCCAACATTAGTAGTATGTTCTTTGCTGCTAGGGATGGCAATCTTTTCCCTATTGAATCGTTTGAATAATCGTTTGATACTCTAAAGGGTGTTTTGACTTTAGTTCTTGTGGTTAAAGTGTTGATGAGCACTGGAGTATGGTCATAATATTAAGGCATCATATACCATGTCTCAATATTTTGGTCAATATTCATCCCAAACATAGTACTAAACAGAGATATCAACAAATTTTGCTATCTTAAAATATTCATTTTTTGTTCATACAACAAAATTGAAAAATAAAATTAGCATGTATACAATATTCAGGAACATCTACCATTTTTATAGTCATAGATAGCAAACTCTCAAGCACATGTATAATCTATTGTTATTATTAGCACATAATTTTTTCATAAAACTATCTACCTTTTTTCAATAGAGAAATGTCAAATTGTATCTTATTCATCTAAATACGTAGACAATATTTAAAACGTCATAACTAAAGAACACCTTAACTCTGGAGTAAATATCCAAGATCACTAATACAACATATATGATTATCATACTTTAATTAAAATAATTTTGAAATATTTGGCTAATCTAAAATTTGTAAGGTGTTCAATTTTTTTTGAATCTAGTTAACGGTCTTTATATCCATTATGACTAATTCTATGTCTCATTAGTATATGAAGGAATAAGAAAAGAGACCCTTGG